>NC_045616.1:19416506-19719536 GCF_009829155.1 Mustela erminea | reverse complement strand
TTTTTAAAGATTTTATTTATTTATTTATTTATTTATTTATTTATTTATTTGACAGAGAGAGAGATCACAAGTAGGCAGAGAGGTAGACAGAGAGAGAGGGGGACCAGACTCCCTGAGCAGAAAGCCTGATGTGGGGCTTGATCCTAGGACCCTGGGATCATGACCTGAGCCAAAGGCAGAGGCTTTAACCCACTGAGCCACCCAGGCACCCCAGTACACATGCTCTTAATCAAACTTTTTTGTATACTATGTATACACTGAGATGGATAGGGTCTTTTTCCTCAAGGGGGTGGACATATACTAAGAATTAAAATTCATGATATCATATTTCACTTTTCCCTCGTATCTCTGTATTTCTTTTTATTCACATATTTCCCTTATAAAATTTTTCCCCAAAACTAGTAGAATCAAAGTGTGTGTGTGCGTGTGCGTGCGTGTGTGTGTGTGTGTGTTGATTTGTTGGTCTGAATGGCAGAGAAGTTTTATTATGGCAGCATATGTAAAACAGATTCCCTTCAATAATGTCCCTTAGAAAGAGGATGACGATGATTGTTCTAACGGCTCATTTTGTTTTTGTTATAGGAAGTTCTGTAAATTTAAGCTGGAGAGAAATTCTTGACAAGAAGTCTCAGTGTTTATAACTGAACACAAGATTAACTTCATGGCTTTATAACAAAGTATCCATTGACTGGCAAAATAAGACTGAACTGCTTTTGCTGTAGAGGGAAAGCATGGGGCCATGAGAGGCCCAGTGACAGTGCAAGAAAGAACATTCTTTTCTTTAAAAAATTTTTTAATTATAACGAATTTTTTGGTAAATGCTCATTATTAAAAATTCCGGCAAAATATGAAAGAACACAAGAAATTACTCACAGATAAGTACCACAAAGTGGGATTTTACAATGCATGCTATTGTCAACTAAAATGTTCATTTCTTTTCACTTGAATTCAATAGAATAAGACTGAATGAAAAACTAAAGGAATTTAAATAAACTTCAATTATTTCTGTGAAAAAGATAGAAGGACATAAAAATTAAGTGTTTGAAAGAATACAAAAATTATTCAGGGTAGAGCCATTATGTACTTTCAATTTTATGTTTCAGTTTTAAGCAGTTTTGGTTGACTACCTGATGAGACATGATAAGCGACTTGTTCCTGACAATTCCACTCCTTCCTCATTGAATTCCTGCATTCCTCTTTAGTTCCTGCATAGAAACACCATTCACATTTTATCTTAAAGCAATGACTCCCCCTGGACTTGTGCAATATGGCGATCGTGATTCTTCCCACATTTCAATCCAACACTGGTTGTATGGCAAATATTGTCTTTCTCAAGGTAAACAACACTTTTCTGTTGTGCAACCACAGTTCTCCAAGGTACACGGTGTGTGCTCTTCATTTAAATGACTTCGAAAATACCATATTTTTTAATTCATTTCACTGTCGGCTAGATTTCATCAAACAATAGCTTCAGGAGATATTCATCCATGATCTCTGATTTTTTTCCCCCAATGTATATTTATTATGACATCATGTACTAATTTATAGTTTATGACTCATACACACAAATAATAATTTTAGAAGACTAAAATAGGAATCAGAATTGTAATATTTTCTTTCCAACATTTAGTGTCTGCTTCTCTTTGTCAGATGAAAGAACCCTTGATTTTAGAGACCAGCAGCATATATCCCAGTTCACCTGCAAGAGGATGTTAGCCCATTTCAAGGCAAGAGCCACAGAGTAGAGAGAAGTCCTAACAAGATATTACACCTGTTTGACATTTTCTATCATTCTTTCTATATGCTCATATTACCTATAATTGAACACACATGCCATCTGTTTCCTCAGTTGCCTATCATGAAGCCGTTGGACTCAACTGGTCATGGTTAACTTTTTAAGATGGCCAATTCCATGTTGGACAATCTTTCATAAGCAGATACAGCAGCTGAATCAATACTTGAAGGGATATGTAGAATCAGCTCATAACTTTAGCCCCAGAGTTTGTGCATGCTATTTGGATTCCTAGCCTCAGGAATGCTGTGAAAATCCTATCCCTAGATAATCTAGACTGCCCTTACCCTTTGCCCTCTGAGTATTAACACCTATCCTACAAGGAATACTCCAGCTCATGGTTCTCAACCTTTAACGAACACCAGAATTACCTGGAAAACATACTAAAATCAAGAATATGGGGTCCATCCTTGGAGTTTCTGATTCGTAGGTCAGAGGTGGTTCCCAAATTTTGCTTTTGTAACAAGTTTCCCAGTGATTCTGATTCTGCTGGCCAATGGAACCCACATTTGTAAAATGAACTATGATATCATTTTCTTTACATTCCTGGTTTGTAGTCCTGGGTCCCCAATTTCCATGTTTGTGGAACTGACAGAAGCTTTTTTCCACTGTTAGTTGTTTTGGTCTGATGGGCACCCATTAGCAAGACAACTAACAAGAGAACCACAATTAGCCGAGTTCTTATGGATGAGAATGGTGTTCTCATGCAGTTGCATGACCACCTAGCCAAGCATGATATTCTAGGTTTACCTTTCCCTTAGCACTTCATATACATTTCTTTACTATTTCATGGAATCAAATACTATTGTGGATGCCAGTCTGAAGGTAACTTGCTTTTGTCTGATTCCACAATGAAAAATTTATTTTTTTAATCTTTGAGGTTCAGTAACTCCACCAGGCTGTGTCTTGGTGTCTGACATGGTATCATCTTTCCTATAATTAAATGCATGTCTTTGAAATGCAGATTAAGTCCTTTCCTTCCAGGAAAATTGTCCACTATTTCATTCCAATGGGTTTCCTTTCTCAGAGGGTCTCAATTACCTTTATTTAGGTGCATCCTGTTTCACTATCCATCCTCTTCCCTCTATTACTCAAAATCTCTGATTTTTTTTCTCTCTTTATAATGTGATTAACTGAAGCCTTCACTGTCTTATCAGTCTGACTTTCAATAGCATTTATTCCTGTACCTGATTTCCTCTGTTGCTTTATCATCCCATTTTTCACCTTTTGGCTTATTTAAGTTATGTTCTTACACACATATTCTTCAAGGGAAATTAACAGAAATAATATAGACAAAGTTTCCTTTTGTCCTTGAGTTATTTTTTTTTCCCCAGTCTGGTCTTTGTTCCCAGTTTGCATAGTGTTCTATTGTATTTATTGCTTGTTTGTTGGACACAGCTGCTGTATTATGTCTTTTAATGTCTTTGTGATTATATGGGCAGATAGGTCCAAACCTTCTTATTGCCTAAGAACATTCTTCAGTCTTTTTCCTGCCATGAAAGCTTCTTTTTCCTCTACCACAGTCCTTAAAATATTTTATCAACTTTTGTGTAGTCTAAAGATAAGAGAGGGTTGCAGACGAGGGAAGCTTGACTGGTGGTGTAGATATCCGGACCTGTGCTTTCTAATCTCAGACTATTACCAGGGACATGGCCATTCAGGCCAGGGGAACATCTCCTTTCTCTATCCTTTAGCTTTTCCTCCAATGTAATCCTAGATCCTGCAAAATTAGCTACCTTCTGATGGTGCTCTTCTAAAATCCTGCCATGGCTGCCTCTATGTCCCTATCTGATTTCCTCTGCACTGGTAGGTATTATGGAAAACTCTCAGCATTCAGCTTGACTTCTCCTCTGTGCCATTTTTAACTGTGGTAGGTTTTTAGGAACCACCTTGTGAAGCACCAAAACGTGCTTATTTTTTTTTCCCTCATTAGTTAAAACTTGCAGTTTATATGACATGAGATTGTACCTCCTTCTTAACCCACTTGCTGATTTTTATTCGTTATTGTGAGCATTTGTTTCTGTGACCTGACTTGGCCATCTATTTTTACCTCCCAAAGATCCTGCTTCTAGCATCTTTTCCCTTTCTAAACCATATACTCAACAAAAGTAGAGACCATGCTATTTGTTTATGATTCACCTGAAATACTGGATATAGTATCTTGTATGTAGTACAAGTCTAATCCATTTAATTATTTGGAACATGAGCTTTCTTCTAATATCTTTGTACACATTTTTTTTAAAACTACAGAGGTAGATTTTTTAGTAATAAGATAAAAGCTAAGAGTTCATTGTGTAAAAATCTTGGCAGTGCTCAAGAAGGAGTGAGATAAACCACGGAATGGGACGTAGTCAACATTCAAATGTATTCTAAATTGCCAAAGTCTAATTCATTTCTTGGTATTTGGATTTTAAAAGAGTGGGCATCAGTCACACTTCATGATCACACAACGCATGCTTCTGTGTTGAAAGAGTACTGCCATGAAGCTACCAATTACATTGCCTTTGTGAGAGCTCGTCAGTGTCTGTTAAGTTATCCATAGGTGTTTTTCTACAATGCATTCAGAGAAGGGTTTAGGAGCATGGATACTGGAGGAGATTAACTGGGTTCTGCTCTTAATTCGGCCTTTTACTTGTCATGACACTGGCCATGTTTCAACACTCTGTGCCTCTGTTTCTTCATCTATACAATGGAAGGAACAAGAGGACTACGTAATAGATGTTGTGAGAATAAAATGAGTCAGACTAGCACAAAGTCTGTGTATCAGATAGGTACGCTGTTGTTCATCACGACACTCACAGATATACCAAGATCAAGTAAAGAAACACCCTCAAAAGAGGAGCTTTTTATTGGGCATACACTCTGATGGAGATAAACGGGCTTTACTATTCCTGAATATACTCTCCTTTCCTGAGTATCTCATATTTAACTTGAATAAAATATCATATTCTCCAATCTCCAATTCTTCAATCAGTCATCAAATAATTTAAATGTTTCTAAGAGTGATAGGCAACAATAATTACCCCTTGGTATTATGCTTTGCTGAATGCACTAAAAAGAGTAATTTAAAATGAAGGCGGACCTTGAAATATTGAATATTACCCACTACAGAAAAGAATTGAGTAAAGAGAGACAGACTGGGTGGTTTCAGTTGAGAATAAGTATAAATTTGTTACAATATTAGTGCCAAACGCTATTTGCTAATGTTACCTTGAAACAAATAATATGGTACTTGTGGAGTTAGAGCTAGTAATTTTGAAATTAAGTATTATAATTCTGAAATGTATTAAATATGGAATAAAACAAGTGAACTCTGTCCCATATTTTCCAGAATAATAAGCATCGATGGGATTAAGTCATTTATAATTGACTGATAATATAGATCAATTACTTATATAGACTTAATGGAGCATTATATTGCCTTTCGTTCCCTGAGATAAAAAAACTCTTAAGGGCTGCCTAAATGATGAAATATTTAACCAAAAGATCTTTGGGGGGAAAGGATGACATTTCAATACCAGAATGAAACAAATTCTATAAGCTGTCCAAAACTTACCTAAGGGACTGTTTTCCAGGGATCAATCAATGAAATAAGCTTACTTTTCAGAGACTGTTACTATTAAACTAATAATACTATTTTAAAGTAACAAAAAAAATTGCTGAGACACTCTGAGTGTTAACAGCTACCATTACGTCATTCATTTTCCCAGCATCTTTCGGACCAGGAGATGGATAGAGTATTGAAAAATAAGCCCTTATAAAACCACACTTCCCTTCTCTCTCCCCACCTCCTTCTCTTTCTTTTTCCCTTCTTCCTTTCTTTCTCTCACCCCTCTCTCTCTCTGCTCTGGCCACCATCTCTTTGCATATATGTGGGAGGCCATGACATAGCTTGAAGATGGATAACAATAACAATGCAAAAATGAATTAGGAAGCTCCATGTTTGTCAAAGAAAATGCTTCTAGTTCTTTTCAATTCTCATTCCCTGGACCTGTATCAGAAGCAACGCAGCTAATTTTTCAACTTTAAGAGACATGGAGAGGAGAAAATAAATGTCATCACATCACCCACCAACAGATAAAAATAAAGTGACCCTCTTCTGACTTTAGAATGCCTACACACATATGATTTGCTGCCCTATCAAATGATGTCAGTGATTTATTTTTAAAGCTTCAATTGGACAACCTAGAAGAAATGGATACATTTAGAGAAAAATATGACCTACCAAAACTGAAGCTCGAAGAAAGAGAGAGTTTGAACAGATCAATTACCAGCAATGAGATTGAATCAGCAATTTAAAAACTCACAAAAAAACAAAAGTCCAGGACTGGACAGCTTCAAAGGTGAATTCTACCAAACATTTAAAGAGCTAATACCTCTTTTTCTCAAACTATTCCCAAAAATAAAAAAAAAAAGGGAAGGAAAATTTCTTTTTAAAAATAGATTTAATTTATTTATTTGATGGGGTGGGGGCACAAGCAGGGGGAGTGGCAGGCAGCGGGAGAGGGAGAAGCAGGTTCCCCTCCAAGCCAGGAGTCTGGTGTGGGACTCAATCTTGGGACCCTGGGATCATGCCCTGAGCTGAAGGCAGACACTTAACCAAATGAGCTAACCAGGCACCCCAGAAAATTTCTAAATTCATCCTCTGAGGTCAGGAATATCCTGATATCAAAGCAAGACAGAGTCTACTATAAAAGAGAACTATAGGCCAATATCCCTGATAAACATGGATGCAAAAATCCTCAACAAAACACCAGCAAACTGATTTGAACAATACATTAAAAAATAACATTCATCAGGAGCAAGTGGGATTTGTTCCAGGATGCAAGGGTGGTTCAATATTTGCAAGTCATTCGACATGCTACTTCACATCAGTAAGAGAAGGATAAAAACCACATGATCATTCCAATAATTGCAAGTGACACACATGACAAAGTACAATACTCATTCATGACGAAAGCCTCCAACAAAGTAGGTTTAGAGGGAACACATGTCAACATAATAAAGACCTGATATGAAAAACACACAACAAACACCATACTCAATGGAGAAAAACAGAAAGCTTTTCCGCTAAGGTCAGGAACAAGAGACAGAAGTCTACTCTCAGCACATTCATTCAGCATAGTACTAGAAGTCCTACCCACAGCAAGGAGATGACAAAAAGAAATAAAAAGCAAACAAATTGGAAAGGAAAAAGCAAAACATTCCTTATTTGCAGGTGACAAGATACTGTATACAGAAAACCACACAGACCACCAAAACCCCACTAGAACTAGTAGATGAACTCAGTAAATGTGCAGGATATAAACTTGATGTACAGAAATCTGTTGCATTTCTGAATACTAATAATGAAGTATCAGAAAGAAAAACCGAGAAAACAATCCCAACTGCTTGCAATTGTCACATGGACACCAAAATAAAATAACTAGGGATAAACTTAACTGAAAAAGTGAGAGACCTGTACTGAGAAAACTATAAAATACTGATGAAAGAAACTGAAGATAACACAGAGAAGAAGAAGGATAATCCATGCTCATAGTTTGAAAGAAAAAAATATTGTTAAGTATCTTTACTACCCAAAGCAGTCTACACATTTAATGCAATCCCTATCAAAATACCAATAGCATTTTGATAGAACTGGGGTGAACAATCCTAAAATTTGTATGAAACCACAAAAGACACTGAATAGCCAAAGCAACCTTTTTTTTTTTTTTTAAGATTTTATTTATTTGACAGACAGAGACCACAAGTAGGCAGAGAGGCAGGCAGAGAGAGAGGAGGAAGCAGGCTCCCTGCCGAGCAGAGAGCCCAACGCGGGGCTGGATCCCAGGAACCTTAGATCACGACCTGAGCTGAAGGCAGAGGCCCAACCCACTGAGCCACCCAGGCACCCTCCAAAGCAACCTTTTAAAAGAAAAACAAAACTGGAGGTATCCAATTCCAGACTGGACGTTCTATTACAAAGCTGTAGTAATGAAAACAGGATGGTATGGACACAAAAACAGACACATGGATCAACAGAACAAAAGAGGAAACCCAGAAGCAAATCCACAATTATATGGTCAATTAATCTTCAACAAAGGAGGAGGACAAAGACAGTCTCTTCAACACACTGTGCTAGGCCAACTGGACAGCTATGTGCAAAAGAATCCAACAGGGCCACATCCTTACAGCATACACAAAAGTAAGCTCAAAATAGTTTAAAGACCTAAATTTGAGACCTGAACCATAAAAATCCTAGGAGACAGGACTCTGACACTGGCTGCAGCAGTGTTTTTTTCTAGATGTGTCTCCTGAGGCAAGGGAAATATGAGCAAAAATGGCCAACAGACATGAAAAAATGGTCAACATCACTCATCATCAGGGAAATACAAACACATGGAGATACCACCCCACACCTGTCGGAACGGCTAAAACCGAAACCCTAAGAAACAACAGCTGTTATTGAGTATGGGCAAAAAGGAATCCTTGTATGCTCTTGGTGGGAATGCAAATTGGTATAGCCGCTCTGGACACCAGTGTGGCGGTTCCTCAAAAAATTAAAAATAGAACGACCTATTGTTCCAGTAAATCAACTACTGGGCATTGACCCTCAAAATACAAAAACACTCATTCAAAGGGTTACATACACCCCTCTGTTCATTTCAGCACTATTGACAATAGCCAAATTATGAAAACCCAAGTGTCCATCAACAGAAGACGTAGACGATGGGATATGCATATATCGTGGAATACGATTCAACCAAAAAGAGAATGATATTTTGCCATTTGCAGCAACCTGGAAGGGGCGAGAGAGCGTAATACTGAATAAAATAAGGCAGTCAGAGAGAGACCAATACTCTAAAGATTTCACTTATATGTGGAATTTGAGCAGTAAAACAAACAAGCAAGGGGGAAAAGAGAGAAAAAGAGGGAGAGACAAACCAAAAATCAGATTCTTAACTACAGAGAACAAACGGATGGTCACGAGAGGGGAGGTTGGTGGGGGATGGGGGAAAGAGACGAGGGGAAGAGAGTGTACGTATCATTATGAGCCCTGAGTCATGTCCAGAAGTGCTGAGTCACTGTATTGTATACCTAAAACCCTGACGACACTGAATGTTAACGATACTGGAATTAAAATTAAAAAGTTAATTAAAAAAAACCTTCAATTAATTTTCGTGTGTATTTTGCATGGACTTATAAATAATGTGAAAGTACTGTGTAGTCTGAAAATACAGGGTGACATTCTTATCGAGGCAATAAATTCAAATACAACTCAACAAATTAATCTAAGATCTCTAGCATATATTTGGCTGAAACCATGACTAATATTTTTATGCAAGTGACTTTTTTATGCCAGTGACTAATATTTTATGTCTTTCATGATCATCCTCTTTCTTTTTTTTTTTTTTTTTTTTTTTAAAGATTTATTTATTTATTTATTTGACAGAGAGAAATTACAAGTACACTGAGAGGCAGGCAGAGAGAGAGAGAGGAGGAAGCAGGCTCCCTGCTGAGCAGAGAGCCCGATGCGGGACTCGATCCCAGGACCCTGAGATCATGACCTGAGCCGAAGGCAGCGGCTTAACCCACTGAGCCACCCAGGCGCCCGATCATCCTCTTTCTAAAAATGATTTCGGTTGATCACATTTTTTAAAACCCTCACCTATTACAATTGTTAAAATGGAAATAGAAAAGCAATATAGTTACTGTTATTAAACATTTAATTTCACTTTGAATTCCTTGTCAATCTAGGCAAAAAAAAATGATACGATTTTCAATCTTGGAGAGAGGCAGCATATCAAATTTTCTACAGTATCAAAATTTTTGCTAATACTGACTTTAAGGTTAATGGACTAATTTGACCTTACAGGGAATATGTATATACCATGCCTTCGAGATTACTTTTAGCATCAAGACAGAAGTAATTTTTATTCTTTTATTTCTCTTGATTAAACCAGAAACTGTAATATCAAAATTCAATATATACAGATATAAGTCTATCTGATGGTCTACCCTGATAATTAAATTACAACTTGAGAATCTAACAAAATAGATGCCTTTCTCATAGCGCTGTTTACTTAAAAAAAAAAAAAAATTAAGGTAAGACAAGTGATCAACTTTTTTTTTTTTTTTAAACTCACACTCTGGTTAAAAACTCCGTATCCCACAGTTTTTCTCATCTTTGTGCTTAAGAGATAGCATGAGGCTTGGCACAGAGAAAGCGCAGGTTAAAGATTCGTGGAGCTGTGTTAGTGAAGGCGTATTTACATAGTCCAGGACTGTTTTGGGTGACATTCCATTATGAGAGTTTAATGATCTGACAAACGTTCTCGCTTAGGCAGAAGACCACTGCCCTGCACTTGAAGGTAAGCCAAGGGTTGCCAGAGAGTGACATCAGATCTGCTCAAGAATCTGAACTAAGGCATAATTAAAATGCCAGCGTTTCACATGGCAGCTGACAGAGAGTTACCAGCCCTGGCTTCCTTGAAACCTGTCAGAGCAACGTGAATGCTCACTGTATCCCTAGCTTAATGGGGCAGGTAGGCTGGCTTGTTGATTAGAGTTGGTATCCTGAACAAGCATTTATAGGTAGGTGAACATTAGGTGTACTCTACCTGAAGTAATAGGTCCATCCATTTTTGAGACCACAGTTATTAGAGTTGAAAATTGGTTGAGTGACACCTCATTTCTTAAATTTAAAATGTAAGGAGATTGTTTTTACTGGAACTGTGAAGTTTGCTCTGAGATTGGAGAATCCTGAAGGAACTTCTCTAACAATAGCCATGGTTTGGGCATATCTAAGTTTTTCCAATAATTTTAATGTAAATTCTTTTTTCATTAAAAAATTTAAATATTCATAAATGTTAATGGGATGGTGCAATGAGCACCCAAATACCGGCCTCAAAGATTTTACAGTTAACATTTTGCTGGATCATGTCTATCTGTCCATGCAACTATGTTTATTTGAATCCATCTTTATTCTGATGCATTTCAGAATAACTTGTGGAAATCAATACATTGGCCACTAAATCCTTTGACATACACAGTATCAACTAGAGTTCAATAACTGTAGGTAGATTTCTGTATCTTCAGGGGGTAAATTTACATATAAGAAAATGCACAAATCTAAAGCATTTAAAGAGTTATGAGGCATATCTATTCCTAACCCATATGTCTATTCTATACACATTTAGGAAAACTATTCTATACACATTTAGAAAAAAACCTTTTTTTATCTCAGTCTAGGGACTATAAAGAGATAATCAATAGTTTCTCAGACAGAAAAGAACTATCAAAACATAAAATTTTCCTAAAATGGGCAACTGGGAATGTAACGATTTGGTTAATCCAATTTTACAAATAAATTCCTTTTTAAAAAAAATTTTTTAAAGATTTTAGTTATTTATTTGACAGAGAGAGACATAGTGAGAGAAGGAATACAAGCAGGGGGAGTAGGAGAGGAAAAAGCAGGCTTCCCGCTGAGCAGGAAACCCAACATGGGGCTGGATCCCAGGACCTTAGGATCATGACCAGAGCCAAAGAGAGATGCTTAAAGACTGAACCACCTAGGCACCCCTACAAATAATTTTCAATTCAAATTACGAGGATCAGCTTTTAAGTGGGGACAAATGGCCTCTCCACAAAGAAACTAATTATATTATATCAGCCTTTTCCTTTAGTTGAGTGATATAACACAGAAGACATGATTTGACACACCATATATGCGAAGCTTTGCTGTAAGTTATAACAAATGCACAAAAGAGAAAACACCACATATACGGATCTGTAGCATACATGTGTCAAATGATATTATTTGATATTACTCAGCTATAGGTAGAGACATTGTGTGTGTGTGCATGTCTGTCTGGAACCATACTCTTGAGCAAATGAGACAAGCACTCTGAACAAAGTTGCAAAAGTACTCCAGTCTGGTCAAATAAGAGAGAGAGAAGACTTGCTAGAAAATCATCCATGTAACATGTCATTGTTAAATAACCACAATACTCTTAACCTTTTGAGTACTTCAACTCAAATTGAAGTCAAAATTGTTGTGCTTCTACTCCTTGTAATTTATCTCCCCAGGAAAGTTTAGCTCTATCATCCTTACCTCTATGGCTGTTTTCACCCAGTACTACATTTGGTTTCACAAAACTCCCTGTCACCAACTATCTGGCCCATGATCACAAGTCAATTGTTCAGTTAAAAATTGTCTCCCCTGGGGGTGCGTGGGTGGCTCAGTGGGTTAAGCCTCTGCCCTCGGCTCAGGTCATGATCCCGGGGTCCTGAGATTGAGCCCCGCATTGGGCTCTCTGCTCAGCGGGGAGCCTGCTTCCCTTCCTCTCTCTCTGCCTGCCTCTCTGCCTACTGTGATCTCTCTCTGTCAAATAAATAAATAAAAATCTTTAAAAAAAAAATTGTCTCCCCTGGTTAGACCAATATCTAGAAATAACTCTGATTAAAACTAACACACATCGAAATGAATCCCAAGCTTTTACAGGAGATGTGTTCTTTTTAATGGCATTTAAATAATGCCATACACATGAGTTAGCGCTAAGATATCTGATTTTTAATTTCACATACATTGACAGTACAAGCACATTTAATTTCATGTTCAGTGTCTCCTCCAACTTAAAACAAAACAATAATTCTACCAAACTTGTGAGATACTGATTATAAACACAGTAAAGGTCAGTGAGAAAGATAGTGGATATCAAAATAGATTATAATTCTAAGGTTCTAGCCTACGTTTTGCTAAAAAACTGTGTAGTCTCAGCAAAATCACTTCATTCCTTGGAGCCTCATTAATTTTACTTGTTGTTGGTGGTGGTGTGTGTGTGTGTGTGTGTGTGTGTGTGTGTGTGTGTTTAAGGTAATTGGTTAGAAGTCTCAGGCTCTTTCCAAATCTGAAGTTCTATTATTCTAACAATAATCTGTATAGGCAGACTCTCTTTGATCCTTTTTCTCTCTGTTAATTGTAATAGATTAGAGTGCCATCCAGGGAAAGGGACTAAGTTCTCAATTGCATTTTTCTTTTTTTAACCTCATCAGTCGATGCTGTTAAAATAGCCTTATATTGGCTCATGTGCTCAACTTAATGCTAGAAACACTTTGATGCTGGTTTGAGCAGGTTCAAATTTAGGAAGGGTGATGCAAATTGGTGATTCCACAGGGGACACTGACATGAAGCTATTTTCAGGTATTTATATCCATTTAAGAAACATCTCCCCAAGTAGGATCTCTTTTCATATTATTCCCCAGCTGACCCACTATTAATCAAGCTCTCCATCTCTCAATGTGGTAAAAGTCAAATGGATTTCGCCATCAGCTGAGCCATCTGTCTCCTCATACTGTTCAGTTATTTTTCTTTTTATTTCTGAAACTCTTTGACTGAAATTAGAAACGGAGGAGGAGGCGATACTCGGTGACTATGAGAAAAGACAGTCTCATATGCTTTGACTGTTTTTTGTACTCAGGCAGTATGAGGTATAAATAGCATCTCAGGTATCTTTGTATTCATTCAAGAGTTTCTGATGGATTTTTCTGAGAAAAAGTAGGTATTTCCATGTGGTATAGATGCAATAACGTTTGTTTACTTTAACATGAGCAAAATGGTGTGAGGCCCGGGATACTGAAGAGATACAGTCTCCTGACCAAAGCAAAAGGAAGCCCAGCGCCTGTGTCTCTTAGATTCATGGGCTCTGGGAAGAGAGAGTGCCAAGGGCTCTCAGCTTCCAGAAGTTTGAGGTTCCCTTTAAAAAGTGCTGAAAATACTTGCTACCATTGTCTTGGCCATCTGTCATAAGCCAATAACTTGTTCCTCATGTATTGTGAGGGGTCTGCCTGGATGAACTTAGATGTCTGAAATGAGAGGGAAAGTGAGGTAGATCCAAGTAGAGGAAGTGGAGGGGCACCCCAAAAAGAAAGACCCCAGAATATAACTCTTCTGTAACACTGAAAACCCTATTGCAGTACCTTTGACTCACGGCCATGGAGTTCTTTCTGAGGTGTATTCTGTGTAGAAAGCTCTGTTTTCAGAGGCAGCCCATCTCACAGCTGAGCAGCATCAACTGATAGGAAGCTTATTTTCACACAAGACAGAACAGAAGCGCTATCTCCTTGTTACCATTCACAAGTTGGTCCTATGGTGCCTGGTCCAAGTCTACTTTGTTTTCTGCTTTGTGGCCTTTAAAGAATTTGAAGTCAAGAGTCCAACCTCCCCCTTAGTCTCCTTTTCCTGTAGAGTAAACCCACACAATTCCTTCAGTGGGCTCCTATGCTTTCTGAAGGTCCCAGCCTTCTGGTTACTCTTCTCTGAATATGACAACACCTCCCCAGTTACAATTACACTTAGGAACCTAAATGAGTTCAACACTCACCTTTTGGTGTTGTCTGCCCTACAGACTGAACCCTCCTCCTAATGAGATAGTTTTTACTACATTAAACATTTAGTTGAGAAAACATAGAGGCTTTCCAGTTTTATTATACATAGTAGAAGATTCTTTTTTTTTATTTTATTTTATAATGAACATCATTTCTTGTGTGAAAACAAAATAATTTCTAAAAAATACCAGGGCGTTTCAATTCTTCCTCCGTAAAAAATGAAGAACACTCCTGGCCTGGAAATTCTCTGCCCATCTCATCTGACTTAATGGGCAGTTAAGACAAAGTGCAAATTAGATTTATTTTGGCATTTTCCTGATTGATAGGAACAAATCTTATTAGGTATGGGGGGGTTTAGGCTTAGAGACTACCATTTCTTAAACTGTATTTTGTATTTTTTCCAGAGACTATTATGAGAAGTCACTCTTCTGTTTCTTTTAAAAAACAATCCAAACAGTGTTGTTCAGGTATGGAGACCTAAGCTATTCTGCACTGGATACTTGCAAGAATATACTATCTTGTTCTATCAATAACAACACAAACTTATCTCAAAGATTTAAATACAATTTTGAACATTAGAAACACTCTAAATCCTTAAGGAAAGAACGTGCCAGAAACAGAAGCAAACTCTGGAGAAGGCCATCCGCAGATAGTTTACACCTCACAGAAGACTATGTCTTATTCAATTTGGGGTTCCCTGACGCAGCCTAGTGCCTGACCCACTCAGGGTCCTGGGGTCTAAAAACACCCTGTGGTAAATTATCATATTATCAGCTTAGGGACAGTAGCTAATGGTTGCTGTTTCTCCTTTTTTGCCTTTTGATAAAACTATACAGACCTCTGAATATTACAAGGCATGGGATAGAAAAGTAATTCTGGATAACATTTTCTTGCCATTTAATCACAAAATGGAGAACTGCCTTGCTTTATACATTACACATAGTAAAAGCACAGACACCCATCTCATTGACCTATGAACCCATCCTTCAGACAGAAGAGGCCTCAGAAATGTTTCTGAAATTCCCCCCTTGGTTAGTGCAACATGGGACAGGAGAAGGTTTGAAGTGTTATTGTTTAATTAGACCTCCAGTGGCTCAGAGGCAATTGGATTGATCTGAAACTACTTGGAGTAGGACAGGTGTCAAGTGACTAGAATCTAAACTTCTGCTTGAAGGAGGCAGTGACATTCCTGGAAGTTTCAGTGTCCAGGCAATCTTTCAAGAGGGTCCCTGGAGTGAGGGGCTGCTACAGGTAAACCTAGAGGATTTGGAATTTGAAGACTACATGCTTCCCAGAATTTCAACTCACATCTATTGTCAAACATTGCAGGTCAGCTCGTGCCTGGGTGGCTTAGCTGCCTGAACATCCGACTTTTGGTTTCAGCTCAGGTCATGATCACATGGGTCATGAGACTGAGCCCCTCCTCAGGCTCCAGGTTCAATGGGGAGTCCGCTTGAAGATTCCCTCCTTCTGTCCCTTCCCCCACTCTCTCCTCTCTTTCTTCCTTTCTCTCTCTCTTTCAAAGAAATAAATAAATAGTGTGATGCATAAACAATTGATCTTGGGACCCTGAAAAAATAAAACAAAGTTTAAATATAAAAAAAAATTACAGGTCAAGGGAAATCACACAATAATACAAGCTGTGTATAATTACAACATAATTAGAATCTATTCAAATGTCTCTTCAAAAAGTTGACCTAAAATTGCAGTAAATCCATTGCTTTATGAATTTATGAAGGTTCATAATGATGTCAATAGGTTATGTAAGTGTTGGAAAGAAGGAAAAAAATATTCAAATTAAGTTATGCATATAACTTACACTCCATTTAAGTTTTGTAAAAACTAAGAATTTAGACTGGCTGTATATCATAGGGATAGCCAGAAAACTGTCATGAGTCATTAAAAGCATGCATTGTCTACTATGTACAAGTGACAAAAATATCTTGGTAATATCTATTAATATGTAAGATAAAAAAACACACCTGCTTTACTTTGTACTACTACTGATTTGATGGATCACGCATTCTTGGAACATGTTACTTAATAGCCTCTTCACTGAACTCATAATAATGTCCATTTTGTTAAACCATGTACTCCTTCTGAGCAAGTTCTGCATTTATTACATAATTCTTTATCCCTAATATTCTCAAAGTGCTTGTAATATATTAGGTGTGAAATACATGTGTATTGAATAAATAAACCCATGAATGAATGGTCCCTTATAGAGAAAGCCATAGAATTCTACTAGGGACCTATAGAACCAGATCAAGTTTAAATGCCTGTCATCAGCTTGAATAAACCCAGATCCACCATGAATAACAATTACTTTAGGAAGATTTGTTAGTGTATGCCCTAGCACTTAATAGAAAATTAATTACTTCATATTTTTTAAGTCTGCTGTTTCATCCAGATTCACATTTCCTAAGGTGGTTTTCAGAATCAACTCCTTTTAAACCATGATGTGAATTCTAGGTTAACTCCTTCCTCCCACACTTTATTGGATTTTTCTCAAAGTCTGCATTTTTATGAGCTAGAAATCCAAACATGCAAAATATGCACAATGGCATATTTATTGAAGATATTAATCAATAAAACAAACAGCTACTATACCCACATTAACCCAGCCATCACTTAAGGCAAGACAAAATGATAATAACAATAATTATGGACCAGCATATAGTGCCACAGAACTAAGAGAACCCCAAAGAAAGAAATCACAAGGGTTTCCATTATGAGTCTTCAAATCCAGTAGTTTAAGTCCTTCAACAACATTTTTGTTTCAAAATTATTTTCACAATTCTAATTTTTGTTCATCTATATCAATTTTAGAATCCTTTATCACTAGGTAAAGAAAAAAAAATCTGCTGGAGTTGTAAGTAGGATTGCATTCTTTTACACATCAGTTTGAAACACCACCTTAAAAGTTTTGAGCTATGTAATTTGTAAGCAAGGAATATCTCTGCATGTTTTTAGGTCGTTAACTTTCTTTAATTTTCACCAGCTTTTACTCCTCATAAAAATCAGGGCCAGATAGCCTTAGCTTACTTTTGATTGATCACTTACTTTTTTGCCTGCTGGTCTCTGAGTCCAAAAAGACCATAGTGCCATGATGGCTACAACAGTGTATGAAACTGTTGTAATTAAGAGGAAGAGGTAAATGAGAAGCACTCTTGAAGTTCACAGTCAAGAGAATCAGGCTTACTAGAAGACTGAGACTTCATCATGGAACTAGACACTGTTTTCTCTTCCCAAACACCTCGCCATCACATTACTAAAGAATAATATGTAACAGTTCCTCTTGACAAGTACAACAGATCTAGCATCAAGATAAAAAAATCTGCCAAACATACAACAGGCAAAAAGGACAATATGAAGAGACAGAGCAAGCATCAGAACCAGAATAATTGTGACAGACATGTTGGAATTATCATACTGGGAATTTGAAACAACTATGTTTGGGGCACCCAGGTGGCTATTCAGATAAGCATCCAACTCTTGATTTTGCCTCAGGTCATGATCTGAGGGTCATGGGATCAAGCCCCACACTGGGCTCCTGCTCAGCAAGGAGTCTGCCTGAGATTCTCACTCTTCCTCTGCCCCCTTCCCATGCTTACACACTCTTTTTCTAATAGATAAGATCTTAAAAATAAAAACAAACAAGTATGATTAATATGTTGAAGACTCTCATGGATAAACTAGCGATGAAAAAACACACAGTCAATGTAATCAGAAGGAAAAAAGTTACAAAAAAGAACTTAACCAAACCAAACCAAACATGGTAGAGATCAAAAACATTGTAATGGATATAAAGAATGCCTTAATGCGCTTATTAGTAGACATGACACAGCTGAGAAGTCTCTGAGCTAGAGAATATCTCAATAGAAACCACTGAGAAGCCAAGAGGAAAAAGACTTAAAAAACAAAAATAAGGGGAAAAAAAAAAAAAACAACCTCCAACACAGAATATCCAAGAACAGTGGGACAATTAGTGTCTAATACCTGCAGTGCTAATTCCAGACAACAAAGAACAAGAGAAGGAAACAGAAGAGATATGTGAAAACTAATGATAATTTCCTCCAAATTAATGTCAAATATGAACATATGGATCCAGATATCTCAGAAAAAAAACTCAACACAAAAAGTATATGTGTGTATATATATATATATATATATATGTATATATATATATATATATATTCCCCAATCATATATTCAATATATTAAAAAAATCTGAGGCAAACAAAAAAATCCAAAGGAACTCAGAGGGAAAAGAATCTTACATAAGGAGGAGGAAAGAGAGGACTGACATCCAGCTTCTCAAAATCTATGCAGTCAGGCAGAGAATATAATGAAATATTCAAATTGTTGACAAGAAAGTCTAGAATTCTGTACCCTGCAAAATCTTTTCATAAGTAAAGTAGAAAGAAAGACTTTCTCAGGTAAACAAAAATTGAGGAAATTTATGGCCAGGAGACCTGCAATGTAAGAAATGTTTTCAGAGACAGAGAAAAAGAAAATGAAATACATCAAAACTTGGATTGACATAAATAAAGAGCATCAAAGAAGGTGTATGTTAAAGTATTAAAAAAAACTTGTTTTTCTTAGCTTTAATTGGACTAACAGATAAAAGTTTACTCAAAGTAATAATGGCAGCAATATATTTTATTATGTAAACAAATATATATGTGTATTTATTTATATTTATATATTTATATATTTGTGTATATATATATACACACACACATATGTATATATATATATATTTTGCAAGTTCATATTTGCTTATATAGGATTTCTTTTAAAGTAGGGTCCATGCCTAGTGGGGAGCCCAATATGGGGTTAGAACTCAAGACCACAAGATCTGACAGCAATGATACAAAGGATGGGCAGTGGCTGGGAAGGGGAGGAGGTTAGGATTATTTTGCCACTTAAAATACATTATCTGTGAAATGACATAGTATAATATGAAAGTAGACTTGGACTAGTTGTAAATACATTCTGGAAACTGGGAAAAAAAAAACACTTAAGTATAATCCACAAGCTAAGAGGAGAGACAATGGAATCACATACAATGCTCAATTAAAGCTGTAAAAGGCAGGAAACAAGTGGAAGGCAAAAATTGGAACTAAGAATAAGATCAACAAATAGAAGACAAGAACAAATATGACAGAATTTTATCCCAATGTATAAAATAATTACTTTGAACATTAATGGTCTAAATATACCAACTGATGGGCAAACATTGTTAGAGTGGATCAAAAACATATACCAAGGGGCACCTGGGTGGCTCAGTGGGTTAAAGCCTCTGCCTTCGGCTCAGGTCATGATCCCAGGGTTCTGGGATGGAGCCCTGCATTGGGCTTTTTGCTCAGCGGGGAGCCTGCTTCCTCCTTTCTCTCTCTGTGCCTGCCTCGCTGCCTACTTGTGATCTCTGTCGGTCAAATAAATAAAAATATTAAAATATATATATATATATATATATATATATATATATACACCATCTACATATTGTCTGCAAGAAACCCACTTTAATCATAAGGATACTTATAGATTAAAGTAAATAAGTGAAGAAGCATACACCATATTAATATATACCAAAGGAAAGCAGGGATAGTTACATTAATTTTAGGAAAGAACAGACTTTAAATGAAGGAGAGGTATCAGGGATAAAGAATGATAATGGAGCCAAATCTCCAAGAAGATAAAACAATCCTTAACTTATAGACACCTAATAACAGAGAGCCAAACTAGGTGAGGCAAAAAATGATGAAACTGTAAGGGGAAATTAATGTATCCACTACTATAGGTGGGTACTTCAAAGCATTCTTTCAGAAACGGACAAACCCAGCAGGCAGAAAATTAGGAAGGACATAGTTGAACTCAAAAACACCATCAATCAGTTACATATAATGGACATCTGTATACTTCTTCATCCAACAAGAGCAGAATACACATCTTTCTTGAGCTCACATGGAACATTCATAAATTCTGGGCCATAACACAGAATTTAAATGTATAAGAATAGAAAATGTAGAATGTGGGCGCCTGGGTGGCTCAGTGGGTTAAGCCACTGCCTTTGGCTCAGGTATGATCTCAGGGTCCTGGGATCAAGTCCCGCATCAGGCTCTCTGCTCGGCAGGGAGCCTGCTTCCTTCTCTCTCTCTGCCTGCCTCTCTGTCTACTGTGATCTCTCTCTGTCAAAAAAATAAATAAAATCTTAAAAAAAAAAAAAAAAAAGAAAGAAAATGTAGAATGTTTGCCCTCAGACCACAGTGGAATTAAGCCAGGAATCAATAACAGAGTAAGGGATGAAAAATTACAAAGTACATGGAGATTAAACCATGACTTTTATATAGCAAACAGGTCAAAAAAAATCTTAAGTTTAAAAATATTATGAATGAAATTAAAATTCAAACACAAGTTATTAAAATTCATAGGCTACAGGAAAATTGTGCTTAGGAGGAAGTTTATAACATTGAGTATGTGAATATGTGAATGAGATACAAGAATAACCTAATGTCAATAAACTTGGCTCCCACCTTAGGAAACTAGAAAAAGATGAGCAACTAAAATCCAAAGTAAGCGGAAAATAAGTAATAAAATTTAGAGTAGAAATCAATGGAACCGAAAACTGGAAATCAACAGAAGAATGAATGAAAACAGAAGCTGGTTCTTTAAAAAGATTAATGCAATTGATAATCTAGCCATATTCACTTAAAAGAGAGGACACAAATTACTAATATCAGAAGTGAAAGTGGGAATGTAACTACATATCCATGGATGTTGAAACCAAGGAATACTTGAACAACTCTATACCTAAAGATTCAACAACCTAGATGAAATGGACTAATTTCATTAAAGACACAATCTGCTGAAAGTCATAAGGTATACACAAGCTAAACTAATGTACATCTACTTAAAAAATTAATTAGTAACTTTCCAAAACAGAAAACACCAGACCCAGAGTGGTTCAAGGGTAATCTTAATAAACATTTAAGAGAGAATTTCTACTTAACATCCGTAGTCTCTTTTGGTATATGGAAGAAGAGCTCATGCTTTCTACCTCATCCTATGAGACAAATACCATCCTAATAACAAATCCAGATGAATACATTATAAGAAAAAAAAAACTACAGACCAGTTCCTTATGAACATAAATTCAAAAATTCTCAACAAAATATAATGTACAAAAATAATTTCATATCATGACCAAATGGAATTTATCCCATGAATGCAAGGTTGGTTCAACATTCAAAAATCAATTAATGTAATCCAGCACAGGGACAGGCTAAAGAAGAAATATCATTTTATCACATCATGAGATACAGAAAAAGAATCTGACAAAATCAAACACACATTCATGATAACAATTCTCAGCAAACGAAGACTAGAGGGGAACTTACTCAACTTGATAAAGAATGTATACAAAAACCTACAGCGCATCATCATTAATGGTGAAAAACTTCAAGTTTTCCCTATAAGATCAAGAGCAAAACAGCATGTCCCCTCTCTCACGTCTTCTTTTCAACATCATACTAGAAGTCCTAGTTAATGCAATAAGACAAGAAAAGCAAATAAAAGGTTTAATGATTAAGAAGGAAGAGCTAAAAGTATCCTGAGGTTCACAGACTACATGTTATAAATCTGAAAGAACTGACAAAAAAACCCAAACTTCAAACTAATAAGTAATAGTAACAATGTTGCAGTATGCCAAGTTGATATACACAAATCAATTGCTTTTCCAAAGGGAGGGAGGATGAGTAAAATATATAAAGAGAATTAAAAGGTACTAACTTCCAGTTTTAAAATAGAATCAATAATATTGTATAGTGACAGACTTTAACTATATTTTTTGTGGTGACAAATACTATATTGTACATCTGGAACAACCATAATATTTTATATCAATTATACTTAAATTTAAGAAAAGACACATATAAAAAATACTGTTTTCCTATATACCAGCAATGAACACATGTAATTTAAAATTAAAAACACAATACCATTTTAATAGTACTCACCCCTCAAATGAAATACTTTGGGGTAAGTCTAAAAAATGTGTACAAGATCCATGAGTGAATCGCCTAAATTCAGATAAAAGACATCAAAGGAGAAAAAAAAAGTAAAGATATTCCATGCTTATGATGAAGAAGACCCAATACAGTCAGGATTTCTTCCAAAATTGAACTGTGAATTCAATGCAATCCCAGTTATTCTGTGGATGCAATAAAGTCATTCTAAAGGTTACATGAAGAATCAAAACTCTCAGAACTGCCAACACAGTATCGAAGGAGAACTAGTTCAAGAACTGGCACTATCAAACTTCAAGACTTATGATAAAGCTACATTATTATGTACAATGTGGAACTGGTTAAAGGACACACAGATCAGTGCAACAGAATAGAAAGTTTAGAAAAGACCTGCATGAATATGGTCACCTGTTATCCGGCAAAGAGGCAAATGAAATACAAGGGAACAAAGAGGGTCTTCACGACAAATGATACAGAAACAAGAGGTCAACCAAATGCAAAAAATGTAGACATAGTCCTAACACCTTCATGAAAATTAACTCAAAATGTAAAACCATAAAATTATGCAGCTCCTAGAAGATAACTGAGGAGAAAATCAAGATGACTTCAGTTATGATGATGGCTTTTCTTGATCGGACATGAAAGTGTAATCTATGGAAGAAATAATTGACAAGCTGGACTTCACCAAAATTAAATATTTTTGCTCTATGAGAGACACTGTTGCAAGAATGAAAAAAATAGCTTATAGAGTGGGAGAAATTACTTGCAGAAGGCATATCTTATAAAGGATTATTCTTTAAAATATACAAAGAATTCTTAAAATAGTAAGAAAACAACCTGATTAGAAAACAGGTCAAAGATCTTTGCAGAACTCCTCACCAAAGATGATATAAAGATGACAAATGATCATATAAAAAAGAACTCTGCATCATACACTATCAGACAAACCCGAGTTAAAAAATGATACCTCTGTACAGCTATTAGAATGGCCAAATTCGGCGGTTCCATGGTGTAATGGTGAGCACTCTGGACTCTGAATCAAGAATGGCCAAATTCCAGAATAGTGACAATACCAAATGCAGGTAAGAGTATGGAGGAAAAGGACCTCTCACTTACTGTTGGCGAGAATGCAAAATGGTACAGTCACTGTGGAATTCAGTATAGTGGTTTCTTATATAATTAAGTATACTATTACCAAGTGATCTAGCAATCATGCTCCTTAGATTTACCCAGAGGAGTTAAAAAAAAAAAAACTGATCCCTGACTAAAAGCTTGCACATAGATGTTTACAGCAGCTTCTTTTTATAATTGCCCCAACTTGGAAGTAATCAAGATATCCTTTAGTAGGTAAATGGATAAAATGTGATCACTCGGAAAACTGAAAACTTTAGATTGATTAAAAAAAAAAAATAGGAAAAAAATAGTTCCTGATTATAAAACATGAAAAGATAGGAGAAGAAGATGTAAGTACACATTAGTAAGTGAAAAATTACAACCTGAAAAGTCTGCATACTGTATGATTTCAAGTGTAGGACATTCTGAAAAAGCACATCTGTGTAATGCCTAAAAAGGCTGAGAGACTGACAGTGGTTGGGGAAAGCAAGGTATGAGTAGGTAGAACACTGAAGATGTTTAGGGCAGTGAAAAAACTCTATGATGCTATAATCAGCAACACATGTCATTATACCTTTGTTCAAACCCACAGAATTTACAACACCAAGAGGGAACTCTACTGTAACACTCTGGTGGGAGATTCTGATAATGAGGGGGAGACTGTGCATATGGGGAGGCAGAGGGTATATGGAAAATCTGTGTGCCTGCCTCTCAATTTTGTTATGTACTAAAAACTGTTCTAAAAACTAAAGTCTACTAACATATATATACATATAAGTATGTGTATATATGTATATATATGTTGATGAGAATTAACTGTTAATTTACTTGACAGAGAGAATGAGAGCATGTGCAGGAGGAGTTGAAGAGGGAGAGGGAGAAGCAGACTCCCCACTCAGCAAGGAGCCTGATGTGGGGTTTGATCCCAGGACCCAAGGATCATGACCTGAGCCCAAGGCAGATGCCCAACGGACTCAGCCAGCCAGGTGCCCTGAGAATAATTATTTTCACAGACATCAATACAGATGAATCACAAACATAATACTGGGTGAAAAAAGACATAAATATTTCAAAACCAGCAAAGCAATCAAATGATGATAACAAGTCAAGATATGGTAAACTTTACTGAGGTGGTTGCCATATTGTGGTTACATAAAGAGGGTTTCTGGGGACTATCAGTATTCTATTATTTTACCTGAATGATGCTTTAATGATTCTACTACTTTGTCAAAATTTACTAATACTTATGCTCATGAATTATGCACTTTTATGTGCATATTATAATCCAAATTACATGCTAAATAATTGTCATATTTTTATCCTTATATCTTATTAGACTTACATGAGATTTAATTTTTTAAAAATCATATTTTCCTTTCTCCTTCCAGTAGAATTTGATCTTTTTTACTTGATTGTCCTTACACTGCAATTGTGCGGAGGACTGTTGATATTCCTTCACTTTTCTTTATGACACTACTCCTGAAGTGACAACTAAACCCTTACAGCTCTACTCTTGGACAGCTGATCATCATTTATTATGCCTGGACCGTTATATCATAAAATACATTTGTAGAATATTAGGAAAAGAAAATAGAACTAAGGATCTTCCTTTCTAAAGTCTCTCATTTTATCCTGGGGCAATTTTACACAACAGCCTCTTACACTAAAGAAGTCAATAAAATTTACATTCATATGTTTTAAAAATACATAGGTTGTTTTCTGATTGACTTATTTTGCTTAGCATCATACCCTTCAGAACAAAATAAGTGAATCAGAGAAAGACAATTTTCATACGACCTCACTGATAGGAGGAATTTGAGAAATAAGACAGAGGATCATAGGGGAAGGGAGGGAAAAATGAAACAAGATAAAGCCAGAGAGGGAGACAAACCATAAAAGACTTTTAATCTCATGAAACAAACGGAGGGTTCTTGGAGGGGAGGGGAGTGAGAGGGATAGGTGCCTGGGTGATGGGCATTGGGGAGGGTATGAGTAATGGTAATAAAATAATTAATTAATTAATTAATTTTTAGAATTAAATAATAAAATAAAATACATGGGTCAAGGAAAGAATGTGATATTAGATTAATTAGATTAGTTAGATTAATTAGATATTAGATAATGTTACAAATGAAACATGCAAATTTATGAATGAGGTGATTTCAAAATGAAAGATTCATTAAGGATTAAGCATCAATAGAAAATACCTGATTTGGAATAAGTGGAACCATTTAAATATCTGGTTATAGGGTGCAGATAGTTCAGTGATTATAAGCACACTTGGAAACGCTCAAGTCAATATGATAATCTAGTAAGTTGAAAAAAAATCACACTAAGAAAGTGACAAGGGAACAGATGGAAAAGAGAAAATAAGGAAGTTATGTTCGGAGGTCCTTTGGTCTCATCTGTATTAAAACAAATGACCACAATGGTATTGCTAGAAGAATATGAAGAAGAAAAAGAGATTTCCATGTAACAATGTAACCAAGCTTACTCAGTTTTAAGAAATATAATGTTATCTTCTCAGAAAAGACTTACTTAAAAAAGATTTTATTCATTTATTTGAGAGAGAGAGAGAGAGAGAATGGGTGGATGAGGGGGACAGAAGGAGAGGGAGGAGAAGACTTCGCACTGAGTGCAGGACTTGATCTCAGGAACCCAAGATCATGAACTTAGCAAAGGTAGATGCTTACCCAACAGAGCCACCAGGCACCCCTTAGAAAAGACTGTGAGTGTTAAACAGACTGTGACAGAAAACATTTTAAAAAGAGGAAAATTCATGATGATCCTATTTACAACCTTCATATTTACATACATTTTTAACTTTGTGAAGGAGTTAGACAGTATCAACTCTCCAGTGGGTTGCATAATTTGAGCCAACTCTTCAAAGCTTGCGATCAGCCCTCCCGGGAGGAACAATCAACAGCCCAGCTCCTACCTATTAGCTCCTACCTACCAGCTCCTACCTCCTCCTACCAGCTCCTACCAGCTGAGTCGACTAACATGATTCAGTTCACAGAAAGAGTGGATAAGAACTAGCACACTTCATTTAAGTGTAGGTTCTATTTACATCGCAGCTGGCAACAAGTGTGTAACTATGATAATATTTTTAATTCCTTTTTAATTTCCATCACTGATGTACAATTCCCCCGGCTCTTCTCCCCTCCAGAAAAGAATAAATTGGCCCATGAAAGATTATCTTAGTTCCTAACAACTGATATTCTGGGCTCCATTTTGCTAATAAGATATACACCATGAAGAATGCTTATCAGCCTTTAAAGGGGCTTTTGAAAGGTATCAAACATTATATTCTAAGTATGCTTCCATCTTTCAAAGGCAAAAATGAATGGTGAAAATTGCATTTTCCAGAAAATGTTGACAAATAGCATTTTTCTATTTTAAATAAGTCAAAACTGGCATATAATATGGGTGTTTGGCATATACACACTCATGAGTTCTATTTCAAGGTATTTGCAATTAATTGTTGGGGTTTGAAATAAATATATATATTTACCTTCTGCCTGAAAAATCATGATATGTAAAAAAAATCTCGATATGTGATTGTTCCTTACTTACATTTTGGAAGTTTTTTTTTTTTTATTTATCTGTTCTGGTCTTGCAAAGAGATTTCCTTAAGTCTTTATTGAAGTATTCTTGTTTATGCATCTCCTAGGAGTTTTAAGGAACTATTGTTAATATTTTTATCTCTGCCACATGGGAGCTCTTACTAACTTCAAAGGAAGCTGTTTTACATATGGAAGAGATAAGTAAGTATACAGAGGGGAGTGGAAATCAGCCCCTCAGAAGTGATGTTAACTTCTGAACCACAAACGCTAATTTAATTATGGTATAGCAAAGAAAGCAAAGTAACGATCTGTATTACAAAGTAAAGTACATATATATTCTCTACCTAGGTACGACCAGTGCGTCTGCTAGAGGTTGCCATTATAGCACCATATATGGGATCTTTCCAACAACAGCGGGTGTTCACCTGCATTAAAATCTAATAAAGAAGAGTATTTTATCTCACTTGTTGGGTAGCCTTCTTACTCAGCTACTAGATCCTTTCAAACTGACCCCTTTTCAGCTATCCCTATTTATTAAAAATATATATAGATAGATAGATAGATATAGATACCTATAGGTATACCTGTATATATAGTATATATATACTATAAATACCTGTATATATATACATACAGTAACTGTATATATATATAGATATAGGTATAGAGGTATACCTATAGGTATACCTATATATACCTATATACAGGTATACCTATAGGTATACCTATAGGTATCTATAGATATCTATCTATCTATCTGTCTATATATATACAGTTACTGAGTACTCATTCAGTACTATTATGTGTTTGTGTCTAACACAAAGAGGATCCTAAAGCAAAATTGGTTGAATCAGTTAGTGAATGACCAGATGAATGAATGAAGAAAAAGCATTACACCATGGGAGTGTTACGGGACTTACAAAGATCAAGCAGCCAAAAATCAAACCTTTGAAGAGTTTGCCGTCTAACAGGTTATATGTGATTTAAAAAAAAAAAAATGGGTACACTCTAGGTGAAGAGAGGCCTTAAAGTTCAGAGAACAGAGAGCTCAATTCCAGCTTGGGGTTCAGAGAAAACTCCACGGAACATATGGAATTTCAGATTAGCTTTGCTACTGAGGAGATTCAGGCTGCGCGGGGAAGAGAATAAATAGATTTCCACACGATGACAAGCGCGTGAACAAAACCAGGGAGGTCAGAAAGAATAGGAAAGAACTTCCAAATAAATAACTCGGTTTGGTTAGAATACAGGTTGGCCATGAAAATCAAAAGTAAATAAAAGGTAAATATGCATCTGGAGAGGAATAAGTTTATGTCTTACACATCAAACCAAAGGGGCAGAATTTTATTCTGTCACCATTACAACAGAACGGGTAAAATCTGGGAGCTGGGGACAGATGGGGAGAGGTTAACACAGTAAGCTTCCACAGCTATCGGGTTTATATTTAAAGTAATGAGCATTTTGACACTGTAACATATAGTTGTGAAATATAAAAATTAATTTAAAAGTGCCAGCTCTCAATTTGCTGCCATTTCCCACCTAGCCGTGAGATGAAGAAAGTGTAAAAAAAAAAAAAAAAAGAAAGAAAAACCGAGTGATTGGGGTGCCTGGGTGGCTCAGTGGGTTAAAGCCTCTGCCTTCGGCTCAGGTCATGATCCCAGGGTCCTGGGATCGAGCCCCACATCGGGCTCTCTGCTCAGCGGGGAGCCTGCTTCTTCCTCTCTCTGCCTGCCTCTCTGCCTGCTTGGAATCTCTGTCTGTCAAATAAATAAATAAAAAAAAATTAAAACAAACAAACAAAAAACCCCGAGTGATTAAGACTCTAAATTGATCTCTGCCACTAATAAGTCCTGGGACATTAGATAAAATCATTCTGAAGGGGTTGGGTACATGATCTCCTAGGTTCTTTCAGTACTAATGTATTGTTTCCAAAACCCTATTGGTGTCTTTAGTCCACCAAGAGGACTTAATTTCTCCAAAGTGAATACTTCCTTGCTTTGACTCTGACATTTGTCAAAGGTCAAACTTCTGGGACGTGGACTAAAATATGGCAAAGGTACCTGGAAACTTCAGACTACTTACTTTTTCATTTTATACTGATGCCTGGGTGGCTCAGTCATTTAAGCATTCTACTTACGGTTTTGGCTCAGGTCACAATCTCAGGGTCATGTGATCAGGCCCCGTCTCAGACTCGGTGCTCAGCAGGAGTCTGCTTCTCTCTCTCCCTCCATGTGCCCCTCCCTCTACTCATGCACACACACTCTCTCTCTCTAATAAATAAATAAATCTTAAAAAAAAATGTAATGATGTCACACTCTACCATCTTAATAATGGGATAACTTACATGAAAACTGTGTTTTCTATAACAAAAATTATACAACTAGATAAGTACATATATGTTTTAGGTCTCTGCGTAAATGTAAATATAATTTTGTTACGGTATTACAAGAATTTCATTTATATAAATATAGTTTTGTTATGGTTTTATAAGAATTGACTACTTTTCTTTATGGTTTTGGCTATATATATATGTATATATATATAGTTTATACATATACTTTACATATGTAGTTTATATATTTAGTCTACATTTACATATACACACTGTTTATTGACATCAGAATCCTTTCTCTTAATTAGAAGTGACAAACTAGAAATATCTGGGACAAACTGGGAAATACCACTTGGTTAGTTTTCAGCAGTTAGGAACTATTTTTAATTGCCCTCAATGCCTGGCTCCACTGGCAGGTACAAACGCTTTAAAATTGGGTTCTAGACAAAAGGGTCCTTAGGCGACACTGAACTTCATGCATTTTAGCAAGCCCACACATCAGCATGTAGAACTGGTTTTTGTATGAGGAGACTACTCATGACCTGAATCTCAAGGACCAATCACCTAAAAATCACCACAACTCTAGAGTTTTCTTAGATGCCTAATACCCACTTATAATCATTTTTATTACAGAAGAATTTTAAAGAACCAAGAAACCAGTTTTCTGTGCTTCTCCTACCATCCTGAGAACTGTCAGTGCTATTTGGATATTTGAATGTTGATAAGCAAGACCATATATTACATTTTTATCTTAATTTCCCCTTTCCTGAGAGAATGTCTTCTGACTATAAAAGATTTTATATCCTTTGCTTCTGATGTCACATGGTCACAGAAATATACTGAGCAAATCCCTTCCTCTCTCATGTTCTCTGTTTTTTAAACTGCAAAATGGGCATAATGAGCTTGATTTGCCTCCAAGGTACATCCCATGCAACTCGCTAATTCATTACACCTCATTAAACCTCGCTTCCAAAATATAACATACCATGAAAATGCAAAATATTATTAAATATTCAGAGTGAGTTTTTTCTCCGAATTTATTATCGTGTTGCTCAAATGAATACTAATAATGCGAACTCTGTGGGAAACAATTTCAATTATTCATGGGAGTAATGTCTATAATGTGTTGTCGGTGGATGTGCTGGGCAACGTATTTTCACCTATGCAGTGTGATGGTTTCTGACAAAAACTCCTTCTCCAGGTAATGTGAAATGAGATGCTCTAGGCAGCTATTCCTTTTAACAACTCCTCATCTGATATACAACTTTATAGGAAAGTTTCTGCTATCTGTGTCAAACTCTTTGTCTTTGGGGAGACCAATTCACCTGTATCAAGCCTTCATATCCTCAAATGAATGGGAAAGGCTGGAAGGCAAGAGGGCTGTGCAGAAAAGGGAAAAGAAAGTGACATAAATCAAGAGAGAGAAGTCAAACACATCCTAACTGGGTTGAACACAGAAACTCATACCAAGGAAATGAAATATGCACTAAGTGGGCAATTTATTTTTTTCTGGAAAGAACCCTCTGTCTTGAGAATGAGTTGAGATTCTAAAAGGAAAAAATACATGCATTAGGAAGATGCCATACTTTTCAGATAAGAGTGAAGATGTTAAGAGTAATCAAAATAGGGCTTCAGAATAGACAAATGAGGACAATGGGTAAATTCAAATATGAAGATGAGCTTCCTGTGCCGGGTGAATTATTTGTGAAATGCTTTAGAATTTGCGTTTTCTAGGTAAGCACCATTGATTGTACGTGTAAAAAAAAATAGTTACATACTAAAGTCACCGTCTTGACAAATATATCTTACTGGGCACGGAAATCTTCATTTGTCGAATGAACTCAGATTTCTATTGCGATTTACTGGGAAGTTCATGAGTAAGGCTATCAGTCCTATGCTTAAGGGAAGGATTCCAGAAGTCAAAGGCATTTGCCGCTCAAAGGGATTGCCCTGACATTCGCCGTTAGGAAGCCATTTTTAATTAAAGTCCAATTTTAAAACGGGTCCTTTGATTAAAGACAGAGGTGTTACAACAGTAGGGGCCAAGGACAGGCTGTCCAAAATACATACAATGGCATACTGATTATTTTGTCTTGAAGCTACTAGAAAAGTAGCTTGTGCAAAGATACTCGGACCCTCCCCTCTCTCCCCAAAAGCAGCAAATAAATCTTCCAAATGAAATGTACCCTCCCTATCCTAAGTACAAAAGACATCCTTACCACCAGAGGTAGGAATTTTAAAACTGAGAAAGCTGTAGCAACGAACCTTGTTACTTTTTTTTTTTTTAAGATTTTATTTATTTATTTGACAGACATATCACAAGTAGGCAGAGAGGCAGGCAGAGAAAGAGAGGAGGAAGCAGGCTCCCTGCTGAGCAGAGAGCCTGATGCAGGGCTGGATCCCAGGACCCTGGGATCACAACCTAAGCAGAAGGCAGAGGCTTTAACCCACTGAGCCATCCAGGCACCCCACCTTGTTACTTTTCTTGCTAAGATACTGCCTCAACTCATATTCTATTTAGAATTCCTTGCAAATTAAAGCCCCCAAGCATCTGTTTTCTTTATCCTGTCAATTTCTCAGAAATTTATTGTCCCTTTATCTAAACTGTATAAAAACTGCCTGCCTTGGTCACTTATTTTAGTCTCAATTTTATGATTAGACCTCCATACACATATAATAAAACCTTGTGTGTTTTTTTTTCTCCTGTTCATCTGTCTCATGACAATTTAATTCTTAGTCCAGCTAGAAGAACTCTAAGGATAGAATAACAATTTTTCTTTCCCTACACCCACAAAGCCCTCTCTGGTCTTACACATATTGCTATTAAGAGTAACTGAGAGTGATTACCAAGAGCCATTCAATTATTTCACTTAGAATTTTTGAAAAAAAAAAAAAAAACATGAAGCAAGCTGTTTATGAGCTACATTATATTTATCATTTTTTTTTTAAAGATTTTATTTATTTATTTGACAGAGAGAGAAATCACAAGTAGGCGGAGAGTCAGGCAGAGAGAGAGAGAGAAGCAGGCTCCCGCTGAGCAAAGAGCCCGATGCGGGGCTCGATCCCAGGACACTGAGATCATGACCTGAGCCGAAGGCAGCGGCTTAATCCACTGAGCCACCCAGGCGCCCCTATATTTATCATTTATCATGATAAATATATGTAGCTTATCAGATAAGCTACATATATTTATCATGGCAAATCCTGGCAATATTCCTAAGTTTTCAACCGTTGTTAATTAGGATATTACGCAACCGTAAATGCAACAACTATGAGGACATGACGAACTCTTGAAAACAGTAACTTCAAAACTTGAAAGTAATAATATACAAATATACACATACATTAAAAATATCTAATTATATACATTCAAACATATAGAAAATAAAAGCAATAGATTCTGCTTAGATATATGTAAAATTATGGATGAAATTTAGCTTCTGTAATGTTTTAGTGTTTTAATCCTAGTGTTCCACAGGGAAGAAAAGGAAGAACAAGAAAATTAAGGCATTGAAGGACCCACTTAATCCATTAGTACACTGAGATAAATGCATTTGTATTATTCAAGATAGATATGTTTGTTTGGCAGAATGGAAAGTGTTTAAAAGTTAATTATAGGGGCGCCTGGGTGGCTCAGTGGGTTAGAGCCTCTACCTTTGGCTCAGGTCATGATCCCGGGGTCCTGGGATTGAGCCCCACATTGGGCTCTCTGCTCTGCAGGGAGCCTGTTTCTTCCTCTCTCTCTGCCTGCTGTTCTGCCTACTTGTGCTCTCTCTCTCTCTGTGTCAAATAAATAAATAAAATCTTAAAAAAGAAGTTAATTATATTGAGTACCTCCTATGTGTCAGACAGAAAAGTGTTTTAAACTTTGAACACAAAAACTCAACTGTCCCAGGTATTTGCCAGACTAGGGACACATGGCACCACCAGATGTTGGAGGAAACAAGAGACAGGAAAGAGGTGATGCCCCCTCTAAAATATGTTCCATTTTTAGCAAGTCAGACCTATATTTGTTACTACGATTTCAAATTTCTTAACTGTTGCCACTTTGAGATAGATAAAATACCCATATTACACAAAAGCAAAGTAAGGTATTTTAATTTATAAGTAGCTCGGTCCACCTGGGACTTCAAAACCTAAGACCATTCCTCTCTCCTAGGGAGAGAGGCATATGAAGTTCAAATTAATTATGCTAGCTAAGGTCTCAAGAGGGATATTCTCCATCTAATGTCTGGAAGCATTTCTATGAGGAAGGGCCATTGCCTTTAAGGACTGATCACCTGGCAATAAAAGAAAGTAGGAAATCAAAAAAGGCATGAAAACAAGTTGTACAAGGGGGGAATATAGTCTCTAAAAATGAGCATTTGCAGATATTTAGGGCTCCACATAACTCAATTACAAAATATTCTTCAGAGACTTAGAAGGAACCCATTAAAGATTCCTCTCACTGAACTAAAAAAAAAAAAAAAAACACCCACACACACACACAAACAAACTTAGGCAGCTTAATGCCATTGATCCTTTTTTGATCCTTTTTCCTGACCTCCATGGAAATGAGAACCTTCACCAGATGAGGAGGGTGAGAAGGGAAAGAAACATAAAGTGTAGCAATGCTAACTGTCTTCAATATAAGCGAAAATGTTCCTTTGTGATAAAGGAGAGGTACTTGATATGATGAGATGCATATTCAAGTTAGACTCTCATGGGTCATGTCTGAGACATCGGTCCTCTAAGCTAGTGTGACACCCAGACTTGGCATTTTCTGGAGACATGACAGTGTAGGAATCCTGGTGCCTAAGAATGGATTTCTTGACCTGCCACCAATCAAGACAAGCCTTGTAGAGATCTATAAACTCAAGAGGTTTGTGAGTGTTTTTTCATCTGTTTCCCAAGCCACTACCCTTTCTGCAAGATGCCCTTGAAGCAGCTCTATTGAGTAAGGATAGATGAACAAATGAAAACTTATCTAGTTATACAGCTAGTAACAGCAACATAGTGATACAGGTATATATAAAGACATAAAGATGGTCTTAAAAAAATATAACTATAGATGTAACCAGTGGCTTAAGTCAAATAAAGTTTTCAATTCCACTACTTAAATTCTTATTTATATTTCTCTTTTGGAGAGTAGCCATTTCAAATTGAGAATACTCTATATCTTAATTTTAATTATGAATGTACTAATATGTTGCTTAATTTCCTATCAATGAAGGCAATATTTCTTTTAAAAGAACGTGTGAATTTCAGGTATTACATGAATATCTTGGGGTGATAATGAAATAAGCCATCTTAATTAACATGCATGGTTAACTGGGGCAAGAAGATAATTAATACATTAGTATTCTTCTTCCTTCCTTTTGCCACACAGGTGGATTTTAGTCAAGATGTATATACCTATACAATATGGCTTTGCCGTATTGTCAAAACACACACACACATACACACACATGCACGCACACTAATTGCAAACATTCTAGTTTAGCTTCCTAAAAGATCATTCTGAAACTATACCAATGTTCTTCAGAGTCCCACCCTTGATCAGATTCCGTGGCAGGTATACTGGCTGCTTCAGGAAAAGCATGATCTGAGTATTTGTAACCTGTTTTTCTTTGTTGGTTGAATTCAATTTTGTCTGCTGACAAAAACCTGAGATTTTAATGGCTTGATTTTCATTATATAGAAAATTCTAGCCGCTCTTGTTGAGTAAGTTATTTTAGGGCAAAAATGAAATTCAAAACTTAGGAAAGTCAGTCCACGACAAAGGAGAGGAGGAGCTAGCTGGTTTGTAATTGATACAAACTATTACTCATTGCAATAAAATTTTATCATTTGCTCAAAAGGGATGTTAGTGAGGTTGAATGGTTCAAAATTCAATTCCTTTGAAAATGTTGTATCTTTCAAATTATCAATGATGTGATAAAGATATCTTTCAGAATTGGTCATACTAAGTTAATTGAGTTAGAAGGTCGAATTTCTTGTGCTCAATATAGGTATTCCTGATCTTTATAAAATTAAGCTTGAGTTGAGATTTTTTTTTTATAAACAATTTCTTCCTTAGCTTGAGTTTCTAGAGGATGCATAAAACATACTCTACTGATTTTCAAAAGAAAGTTACATCATTAGGGAGTTAGAAAATGCAAGTAGCTCAGCATTACTTCTCAGAAAGAACATTAGAAGAATTGCAATTAGCTGAGTACAGAGTTGACCTCGTTAGACATATCATGTATATGTAACTCTCTCCCTCCCCTCTATCATGTAGGTCTTTACCATCCCTTTCTTCATCTAGCACCTGTTTTATCTATATTTATCTACTATCTTCTATCTAACATCTATTTCTATCTACCATCTGTCTATCATCCATCTACCTATCTCCATCCAACCATTCATCCATCAGTCTACTTGTCTGTCTCAGTCCAGCTTGCTTTCCCTGGAAGCCTTCCTTATCTCCTTAAAGTAGACCATAACTTGTCAGGTGACACTAAAGGACTAATATCCCCAGCTAAACTAAACAGCTTTTTCACTATCTGATTTCCAAACAGCAGGGGGCCTAAATTCTTCTTCAGTTCTTCTTGCTTCTTTTTGTCTTTTGGAGCATAGGAGTATTAAGACTAAGGATAGGATATAATTTACCTTTCGACATGGGGCAAGGACACATTTGAGAGTAAAAGGAGTACTACACCTTTAACAATTCAGCAAGTCAACTGGCATATACCAAGAGAGTCACGTGAAAACAGGGACTCATGATTACCATGTCCGATACCCACTTACGTTTAAAATCCAACGACATTCTGCTGTCAAACAGTTTACTTTTATTCACAAATCTTATGACTTCTTTGCATGTTTATGGCATTTTCCAATTTGAAAGATTAGCTGACTTTATGTTTACTTCAGGACAGCCAGCCAGTACGGCCCCTAGATTTATAAGGGTTTGCTCCGAGCTCACAGGTGTCTTGTTTGGTAATAATAAGAAATATTTATGACCTTTTCTGTCAAAAGTGGCAAGTTATTACCTGTAAATTGCCAGATGCATTGTTTAAAGTTTCCAGATGGATCAGTGTTCAGCTGCTGTTACTATAATTCCATGGTATGTGCTGTCCTATCGTTCTTGAGAAATATTCTCTTCCAGGTGGCAATTTTTCATTCCCAAATTATAGTAACATTTCAAGCAAGCCAATGTACGGTTCATTCTAAGAGCACCATTGCGCTAAAAAGTAAGGAAAATACCCTCAGATACCTTGGCCAATGGACCAATTTTTGCCTTAAGAACTGACTGAGCTAGGTCAAAAGCTGATGTTAAAAAATCGGTCTTATGGGGTCGCCTGAGTGACTCAGTGGATTAAAGCCTCTGCCTTCAGCTCAGGTCATGATCCCAGGGTCCTGGGATCAAGCCCCACATCGGGCTCTCTGCTTAGTGGCGAGCCTGCTTCCTCCCTCTCACTCTGCCTGCGTCTCTGCCTACTTGTGATCTCCGTTTGTCCAATAAATAAATAAAATCTTAAAAAAAATCAGTCTTACGTCATTGGTCTTCATCCCTGTAAGGCAATATAAAATTGGACACCAAAACTGAATATCATGACTATTGGCTAGTGCTTCTCAGTATTTAATTCTCAACCCTAGTAGTCTCTTATCAGAGCAAACAGTATCAGAAAATAGACATCACCATTTAATTTCAAATGGAAAATTCTTCATAATCCCACTGGCATTTATTTAGTTTAATTGTAAATCATTTCTTTAAATAATTTAAGACTGGGGTTGGGAAGAAGGGGCTGGGACCTTATTTGTTTAGGTCACAAAATACACCAGAAAAAAAAAATATATGTATATATGTATGTGTGTGTGTGTATATATATATATATTTATATATATATATTGAAATGGATGTTCTTTCAGAAATTCAGGGGCTTGTTTACAAGAGACATTTCACTTTCCAACATGAAGGGACTGTCATAAGAACTTTATATGAAATTTTCCTCCTTTGATGCTGTCCTTCTTTTATTTCCAACAGTTGGATTACCAAGATATTAAGGTTCTGGAAGGTGCGGCTTTCAGAGATGTAACTGGAGTCCTATTTTAAAAATTCAGTGACTGGAGTCGCCAAGCATCAAAATGGCAGTCATTCCCAAGGACATCATGGAAGAGAATCTGTGGCAACGCACGACCCAACCTCCTGACTGGATATGAGCGACATGAAGCTCAAAAAGGAGCTCATGTTTAGGTTTGCCCAGGGTCTTCTTAATGGTACAATGCCAAAGCTCTTTCCAAATAAGAAAGATGGTAATTAAATGAAAACTCCAGGGGAAGTGGATGACTTGGTTTATGCAAGAGAATAAACAAGACAAGTTAAGTGACACGGACAGGAGCAAACGAAGAACGAAAAAATTCTGCCATTAGAGGATGACCAAATAATCCCTTCAGCTGAATTCCCAAGGATCCCATCATGAGGCACAGTTACCTGTAGCTCCCATTCTTCACAGGCCGATCTCTTTGTCTTCCATTAGGTTTCTCAGAGGCCCGATCCATGCCATCTGGATGCGTCCTTATAAAAAAACTTTCTAATGGGAAAATAACCTGAATGAGTTTGTTTTCCATAGGTAGAAGAACATTGTATAATTCCAAGGAAGAGAAAATTCTCTCTAAAAAAAAAATAAATAAATAAAATTTAAAAAAAAAATTCAATTTGACTTAAAAAATATTATATTTGACTTAAAAAATACTTGACTTCCTTATGAAAAATGACCTGTAGAAGGTTATGTGAAGTCATAGCGTCTTCAACAAAGTTTTGATTTTATCAGGATGGCTGGAAAGGGAACACCCAACTTGGATTTTATATTGGGCAAGGGGAGTGGTAAATTCACTTCTCAGATTCAGCCAATGAACCAAGCAGAGGACAGCAGGTTCCCCTCCTCTTCTATCTCCTCCTTGGCTGCCTTCTTGCCTCTCTTTCCCTCCTCTTCCTCTTCTAGTTCTTCTCTTACGTGTTAATGATCTTTGCCTCCTCCTTGTCTTTCTTCCCTCTTCTCTCTCTCTAGCTCTCCCTTTCTGGTTCTGTCTTTTTAGGGTCCTATTTTCCCAGTCATCAGTATTAGCAACTGCTATTAGTGTAAATGCAGTATAAATCAGAAGCCACTATTTGCACAAATACTGAATCCAGAAAATGCTATCAAAAAAGTTAGGTGCAAGATTTGTTGCAAGACATATCATGCCCAGAATAATAGCTACATAGAATGTGTATGGATGTGTTTCAGATAATACTGACATGTTATCAATACAAAGATAAATGCTTTACTTATTGTACTTACTGTCAATAACTAATGACTGGATGCTAATTATATAGGTAAGAAAATGAATTCATAATCACTTATTTTTTTTTACAAGTGTATCGTTGGTCTTTGTAGGTCTGAAGCAGCGTAAGGCAATAAACTTGGAAATAAAACCATTATGTATCTGATTTCTAGACATGTATAAGAAATTACATTTTAAAGAGAAATACTTCAAAGGCATATGACAGCCAGCCACTGTATTTTATTGCCATTATATTATCATTATAATTACAAGATTGAAAATTCACCACAAGCAAGACTTGCAAATACATCTTTCAAATGTATTTCTTAATGGTAAATAATATTAATGAATTTTGAGGTACATTAATATGTGACTCCAACCTCAATCTAGAATTTTATTTCTGTGTAATTAAAGTGAACTAATTCATAATGAATCATTTTTAAAATTTTACAGAAAAATGAATCTCTTAAAGGTTGTATCTTCAGGTTAATTAAAAATGGTTTATTCCATTTCTGAGTTAATTACTGAAACTTAGGATCCATAAATAGACATAATGGAAGAAATGCTTTTGTTGTCTATGACATTCTAAATCCATGGTGAATTCATGAAATGTCTGTCTGCCCATGGGAAACACAATTAAAATCATCACGCAAAGGGCTTTTTATCCAATTAAACAGAAAATGAATTGTCTCTCCTTAATTTATTTCTTCAGGGAACAGATATTTGCTACATTTTATTCTTTATACTATGAGGCGTTATTTGTCAGAGAGTTTCCAAGTTCCATTTTTCTGCTAACATTTTGCTGACTAAACCAATGATCTATAGTAGCAACCATCAATATAAAAGTTGAGGCAGGCTTCATTTCATTCAAGCATTGAATCAAGGTTGGTCCGGACTATGCTGTGCAAGAAACATTGTACCAGTGGGTGTTACTGCTCTCAGTTAAGCTAACAAAAACCTGTGATTCTATGTTCCTTCAATGCAGAAGTGGTCAGTTCCTTCTAAAGCCAAGATTGTTTCTTAACCGCTTGGAGCTATGTCCATCTGCAAATCTGTGCTAGGACTGTAGGATAAGCAACCATAGTTATCTGTCTGGATTTTTCCAGACCCTCCCACACTCATCTATTTAATGATTCCTTTGCCATACAAATGCCCTATTAGAAAATGGAGTGGTCTTTTAAGAAAGACATATCATATGGTTTCACTTATTTGCGGAGTATAACAAATGGCATGGAGGACATGGGGAGTTAGAGAGGAGAAGGGAGTTGGGGGAAGTTGGAAGGGGAGGTGAACCATGAGAGACTATGGACTCTGAAAAACAATCTGAGGGATTTGAATTGACGGGTGGGTGGGAGGTTGGGGTACCAGGTGGTGGGTATTATAGAGGGCACGGATGGCATGGAGCACTGAGTGTGGTGAAAAAATAATGAATACTGTTGTGCTGAAAATAAATTAAAAAAAAAGAAAGAAAGAAAGACAAATCAGGTATCACTTGCTATTATAAACCCTCCAAACACTTCTCATTAAAATTAGAAAGAAACACTAAATCTTTTTATGGCATATTGAGACCTCATGTGATCTTCCTGCTTCATCCTTCTGGCTCATTGTCTGCTGATCTTCTCCATGATCATTTAGCAGGCTCCAGCCACAATAGGTGTCCTTGAACTTACTGAGCATTTTTCTGGCTTAGAATACTCTATATTGTTCAATTGCTTCTCTCTGGTCAACTTTGGAGATTTGCTTTGCTGCTTGCTTCTTAACCGCTGAAGTCTTTGTTCAAATGTTACTTTCTCAGAATGAGCTTCAGTGAATTCCTTGTTAAATCTCAACCCTGTCAGTTTCCATTTCATGAGCTTATTTAATTTCCTTTCACTAATTTTTACATATACTGCTATCTCCAATTGCCTTATGTGTTTTTTGATTACTTGTACATTGATTTCTCCGTCCCCTTAAAAGAGTGTGTGGTCCATAAGGGCAAAAATTGGTTAGTATTAAATGAAAGCACAAAGAGAAAAAGAAATCCTTTCTCTTGTTCCCAGGTTCTTTAGAATTCTTGATCTTTACTTTCTTAGTGCTTTGACTTCCATGTCATTGCCAATTCTTTGGGTTCCTTTCTTGATGATCCAGTTATGCTTGCTCTGGGAGCATCTGACTTTGACATCTCTCTAGTCTGTAACCTCGGCACAGTGTATCCCAGGTAAGGGTAAGGGAACCCTTGGGATGTGCTTCCATGGCCTGCCAGACAAAACAGAATGTTCCAGTTCTTATGCAGACTGGACCCAAATGGCGAGGGAGAATTGATCTCTTTGTAATTAATTTCATTGATCCAAAAAAGTAAATGAGATCTATCAAACTACATTTGTTTTGTTGTGGAAAATATGTAGTTATAAAGTGTCTCCCGGGGCCAGCTTACAATGGCTTGCAAAAGCCAACTGTTAAACACTCAGGAATTTTGAGAACCAGTCATTAAACTAACATGGTAAAAGTATACTGCAAACGTTGGCAAATGTGACATAAAAAGACCTTGTCCTCTCAAACACAGCTCATCAGCCCATTACCAAATATATTCTTTTTTAAAGAAAGATTTTATTTATTTCAGAGAGATAGAGAGCACAAGCAGGGGGGCAGGGAGGGTAGAGGGAAAAGCAGACTCTCCACTGAGCAGGGATCCTGAAGCGGGGCTCAATCCTAGGACCCTGGCATCATGACCTGAACCAAAGGCAGATGCTTAACCAACTGAGCCACTCAGGGTGCCCTATATTATTCTTTCTATGACTATCTTTATGTGACTTTTTAAAATGTATTTTGAGATTTGTATTTATTTATATGAGAGAGAGAGCAAACATGAACAGGGGAGAGGTAGAGGGAGAGGAAGAAGCAAGGCTCCTGCTGAGCACAGAGCCTGATGCAGGTCTCCATCCAGGGACTCCAGGATCATGACCTGACCCGAAGGCAGACGCTTAATGGACTGAGTCACCCAGGAGCCCCACTTCAAGTGATTCAAGTGAAGTGATTTTTGTGTTGACCAATGTGAGGGCAACCTCACTCTTTCTCTAACGATGTTGCCAAAGGGACTTCTGATTGTTGAAGACATATCTAAAGAGGATCCTAAAATCTGACCTGTTGTCCTTACAAAGTTCAGAACACCCAAAAATACCCAAGGCTTCTAGGACTGATAAGGTACAGGAGGAGGGTAAGTAAATGTCCACTTTCATAGGAACCATACAGGATTGCCATTGGTGCTCTGTGAGACCCTGCTCTGATACAAAAAATTGAAACAGAGAAAGAGTCACACAAAGTCAGAGACATACAACTTTAGCTAACAAATCTTGAAGCTCAAACCAGGAGGCCTAACAGTGGTCGGCTGATCTCCCAGAATCAACACATTCTTTGGCATTTTAAGAAATCTGAACTTTTGGTCCACCTGGTTAGAAACCTTCTTTGTCCAAAGTGTGTTCATATGTGATGGCAGTTGAGCTGTTAGGGGAAACTGCATGGTGCCTCATAGCTATGGGAAGAGCATGAGTGTCCCACCTCTACTGGGGAAGAGAGTTCTAAGTTTCAGGGGAGACTTCCAGCCCAGTATTCCCAGAGAGTATAAAGAATCAAGGCCAGAAGTCTTGCCATCCTCGCTATTTCTTCTTTTCCCAAAACCAGATTATCATAAATCCCTCTTACTATTAAGGGTTGCTACTATCTCCACACAGTAGTCCCTAATTCCCCACAGATGAGACTAAACAAGCTATCATCCACCCCATGGCCTCCAAACTGGGCAATGGTAATGGTGACCCTTCCTATTAGTGCAAATGACTTGGGCATCTGACTTGAGCAGGGGCCTCAGGTCCTCCTGGGGAAGGTATCCAGCTCCACAGTAGCACGGAAGTTGAATCCTGCTCTTGCCACATCTCCCCTTTCCCAATGACTCCAAGCACTGATATTTTGCCTTCTATGTTCCTACAGGAGAATGGAACCTATTCCATCTGAGAAGAACCTATTCCATCTGAGGTCGGCAGAAATCAAAGCTTGAGGCTCTGGTATCCTGGTAACTGTTAGAGAGTTACTACAATGTATGACCATCACTTCAAGGGTGCAGATTCCCCCCACCCCCCACACACCCATGTGTAGGGAATATGTGATGGCCTGCTCATCCTTAGGGTCATTTGAGTGTTACACAGTCCTTATCACATACAAGATGCTCAAGAAACTTGGACAAGTAGATAAACAAATGAATTTCTCACACAAGAAATGGGAGACCCTCCTCTCTTTGTCTTACTCTCTCTTTTATTCCCTAAGTAGATCATTAGCACTGTCTCTGATATAAGAGTGGAAATTAATCTCTTTAGTGTCCTTAGAATATGAAGATATATCTGGTCTTTTCCCTAGAAGTCTCTTCTTAAAAAATATAGGCAAATAAAATTGAAGGTGCTTATCATCTTGTACTTTAACCTGGGTAATGATGAACTGGCCTTCTGGGCCCACAAGAATCTTTGCTGGCAAAGGCTGGAGATTCCAAAGAACCTGGGTGAGCTTAAATAGGAAGGAAAGACAATCAAATAAAGGGTATAGGAAAATCATGTAACATCTTCATCTTCAATAGGGTTATGGCCTCAGCTATAGAGGGGGCAGACTCAATTGGGATAATTGGCAGCTGGAAATTAATTTTCCATACAACACAGGTCAAACAAATCAGCAGAGAATAGCAAAACAGAACTAATTTCCTTCCCACCTCTATCATTTACTACACCATGCGGAATTAAGTCAATCACCTGAATGATCTGGATATCTCTTGTCTCATCCATAAAACAGAGGCCTTAGTGTTTGTTAAAGAGATTACAAAAGAAAACATATTTTAAAATTACCCAGGGGCACCTGGGTGGCTCAGTCATTAAGTGTCTGCCTTAGGCTCAGGGCATGATCCCAGGATCCTGGGATCAAGCCCCACATCGGGCTCTCTGCTCAGCGGCAAACCTGCTTCTCTCTCTCCCACTCCCCCTGCTTGTATTCCCTATCTTGCTGTGTCTCTCTCTGTCAAAGAAATACATAAAATCTTAAAAAAAGAAAGAAAGAAAGAATATAGAAAGAAAGAAAATCACCCAGTAATGCATTTTAAGATTTATTCCTGCATTCAATAATTATTCACTGAGTATAAAATCCTATATGTAGTTGCAAATGTTACCATCTGATGTAACTGTTTTGTAGTTACACATTTTGTGTGAGGTGGTGGCTAGGCTAATATCGCCATTGAGAAGCAGAATGGAACAGTGTAACAGTCTCACCTCCAGATACACTGCGTTCCTCTCTGATCTGTGACCTTGATTGTCAGCCGCCAATTTCATCTACAACTTTCATTTGGCCTCAGCCTGGAGAGCAGGTGTTGGCAGGAGCTTTACAGAAGGGGCTAGTAGAAAGAGTTGTTTACTTCTCTTTCCACATTTATTGTCCTTGGGATCCTCAGTGCTGTTTTCATCATGAGTTACTATATGAATGCTTAATCTGAGGAAGGGCACCTGTCTACCAGCGTAAACACAATGCAATGACCCACGATTTCCAATTTGACCCGAAATGGCAGGAAAATCTGGCCACACACCGAGAAGGTCAGAGAACCCCTTTTAACAGTTTCTTCAGAGGTTCTAAAGGAAAATTCAGTAGGAGGTGGTTACCAGAGCAGATAAAATTCCAAGCCAAACTGGGCCCACAATCCCCTCAGCTTCGCTCTCCCCAGAAGAAATCACTTTCCGTTGTACATGGGTTTGATCACCCGCTTGTGTTTTGAATGCAAAATTTTAACGTGTGATATTACGAAGAACACAAAGGAAGTTTCACAAGGCTCTCAGTGCCTGCTTAGCTGGAAACTGGGCTCTGCTCTTTTTTAAAACGAACTGTGGCTATGAGAGGTTTTCATGCTGAAAAAGAAAAAAGAAGACAACTATAGTTTTAAAATCTGTTTGGATGACTTGCTTCTGTGGGTTTCAGCGTGCACCTTTCAACTAGGTATGCCTATCCTTCGAGTCAAGTCAGAAACAATTAACTCCTAAACTGGCCACCTATTTTTTTCCTTCCTTCATTCATTTAATTTTTTAAGATTTTATTTATTTGTTAGAATGAGAGAGAGAGAGAGAGAGTGTGTGTGTGAGCACAAGCAGGGGGAGGAGCCGATGAAGAAGCAGACTCCCCGCCGAACAGGGAGCCCCAGGTGGGGCTCTATCCCAAGACCCTGGGATCATGACCTGAGCTGAAGGCAGACACTTAACTAACTGAGCCACCGAGGCATCCTTTGCCTCCATTTTACACCAAAGTTATTGGTGGGTCCCCCTAAGGAAAATAAAACAGGCACCTCAACTGTCAATCATCAAAGGTGAAAAGACAGATTTCAACATTTCACAAGCCTTTGTAGATGCAAACAGAAGTTCCTCATGTGTATCTTATGCACTTTGAAAGAGACAGGCATATTTGCCTTGGGAATGCTTTTATTTATTGCACCAATAACCAGCTTATTAGAAAGCTGTCACCCTTTGACAGTTGTTCTAAGGACCAGAAATAGTTTTCTGGAGGTCAGAAATGAATGTCAAAACAATGTACCAAGCCCTACTTTTGAAAGCTGCTGCATAACCTCAAAGATGGTTGAACTCCAGAGCACACCTCAAAAATGGGCTTCACAGACACGGGTCAGTCCATTACAGAGATGAGCTCAGAGTAACAATCCTCTTTCCTGGGTGAGCTGCAGCTACCTCAAAAGAAACTTCCCTGGGATTAAGGTGTGGATTCAGGTTGCAGGACAGAGTCTTTCGAGAGAATAAGAAACCTCTTTGTGAAAGGGTCTTCAGTCAATGTAATATGTCCTTTTCCGTCTTTGCCACCTCTTCCTTTTCCCCTCACCATTAATTTATTTTTGTTCTTATGGTAAATAAACAAAAACTATAAAGAAAGATGGGAATTCACTCTGTAAATGAGGTTTGGGATTTGAAAGAAGGTGGAGGGTACCCACCTCCCCCATCCTGCCTTCAGCACAGACTAGAAATGGACTTCTCAGCATTCTGTTACGGAGATACGTGCTTCCATGCCACAGGATAATTGCAAAGTCCTTACTTCGCACTTCTTGCTTGTTTTCTGGTTTATTTCTTACTCTTAACCATATCCACCTCTGCCTACTTTCTCCCAGGCCTCTCATCTCCTTCTAACCCTTTTTACCTCTCTGACCTCTACTCCCACTTCATATATACCAAGGGTTTAATTATGAACATGACCTACAAGTTAAAAAGCAACAGGAGCAATCATCAAAGTTCAACCAACCCATACAAAGCCTATCTCTTGACGCTGAATCATCTTAAAAGTTATCGTTAAAAGTGAAGCTTTTTAATAAGGTGACTTGAGTGTGTGTGTATTCTATAGGTACACTGCATTACATCCTAAAATCTCATGAAATCTTCAAAACTAAAAATGATGATTCAAAGGAAACAAGGCAACCCACTTTTTAAGGGGGAAAGAACAACCGGAAGTGGAGATGGATATACTTACCTGCTTTGAATCCATGTATAAATACCTTTATAAAAGTGTAACTATGTAATTTTGAGAATTAGAGCAGTAGTATTTAACTTCAGATCATAATGGTCTACAGCAGAACAGAGAATGTGAGCCTGTACAAGCCTGGGCACAGTGGGGTCAAATATTCTGCTCATCCCTCACAGCATGTTTGCACAGCTCCAAAGCCTTCCCCTTCTGAGCCCAGAAACTGTCCTAATCCACCGTTTGAACAGTCATGTTAAGTAACTTTTATTGAAAAAGCATCATATTCAACTGTTGGGTTCTCACAATTTTGTTGAATGGCAGGAACCATTCACCTCAAGAAAAGTGGGTTAGCCTCACTTTTCTGTCACCTGGAAGAGAGGGGGGTGACCATGTTCCCTTCCACTACATTTTCAATCACATCTCCTTTCCTCAAGCCCCCCGGTGTGGCTTAATTTCTAACCCCGAGGGATATATATACAAGTGATGTGATTTCACCTTTTTTTGTTTCTGGGTTTAGACAATTTCGTCGAGAATAAAGGGAAATGTGCCATTTTGCAACAATGAGAAAACTCATAAAGGATGCAGTGTCGTCTTATGCTGTTAGTTTGAAGTAGAATATTGAGTCGTCTCCAAAATAATTGCGCTCAGACAAATACAGCAAGATTAAGTTGTGAGCTTTTGTTAATCATATGTGCATCAACAAAGCCCCAGGGGAAGGTTAGACTCTTCCAAAAGTTTCATTTAATGCTATTTTCCTTCTCCAGCCATGACCATAGATTTTAAAACCCAATCTATCACAATCATCAGATAACATGTACAATAAGAGAATGTGACTCAGATGTTCCCTCCTCGGTCATAAGGGACATCTTACTGTGTACGGGCTCCGTTGGCTGACCTTCAGTATTAGATGCTAATACCATATATCTTTCCTCTTTATCTGTAGAAGGAGCCACTCTTCACCCCAACTCCCAGCCATACCTGTACTTTTTCCTCCTCTCCTCTTGGGATTCTCAGAAAACAAGAAGATACTCTTGGGAAAGTACATTGTTTACTCAAAAGAAGTGGAAAAAAAATTCCAAATAGAAAGTCATTTTACTTAAACCATTAAAGTGAAACTATTCTAGTCTTATGAAAATAAGTCATGAGGATGAAAAGTACAACATAGGGAAAATAATCAATAATATCATAATAACTTTGTACAGGGATATGTGGTAAATTCCCTAACTGCAGTGAGTATCTCCTAACACAGGCAACAGTTGATCACTACATCATACACTTGAAATTAATATAAAATTGTATGTCAACTGTATTTCAATTAAAAAAACAAACATGTTGGGGTACCAGATGGTGGGTATTATAGAGGGCACAAATTGCATGGAGCACTGGGTGTGGTGAAAAAATAATGAATACTGTTATGCTGAAAATAAATAAAAAATAAATTAAAACAAACAAACAAAAAAAACCAAAGTTAGTTTTTTCTAGATCATACACAGGTCACCAGTGTCACTGAACATGGGGTATGGAATCTGGCTGGAGTTAAAATGAGTATCTCTTCTTTGCAACAATCCAATGCCCATTCATTTATACCAGCATTTCTTCTAACTTCCCTGCCTGAACTCTCAACTCCTGCTCGAACTGACTTTCTCCTTCAGAAAGCTTTGAAATGCCTTCCTTCCTTGTTTAAGACAGAAGGAAATAATACCTCGGCCACCAAATCCTTGTTGCTGTAGATCTCTGGAGTATCCCCAAACCTCACCTCAGACTTTATTTCTCAGGCTTGTGTCTACTTCTTTTTTGTTGACCTCCAGAAGAGCTCCATCACCATGTCTGTGGTCTCAGATGAATGATAGTTATGGAAAATTGCTAAAACTGACCCTCGTGTTGAACCTTAGACCAGCAAAGTCTAATTTCCACTCCTCACTACTACAGTTCCCTCTGGTACAATTTTTCTCTCATGGTTCTCTAAGCTTTGGAAGGTCATCTTCAGGCCAGGCTACTTCATGATTACACAAAATGGAGCAATAATCAACTATTTCCTCTAAGCATTTCACTGATTTTTCTCCCCTTAGCTTCAAATCCAATCTGAACGAGAGCTTACAAATCCTCCCTGGACAAGTCCACTCAACTTTTTCAATCAATCTCCTTCTTTCCCTGTTGCCCCTCACCCCCAACCCTGTTTCCTTCTCTGAGGCAACCCTTAGTTTGATTAAACTTCCCGCTTACTTGAACTTCTCCCCCATCTCCTTTTCTGAAAACAAAACCAAACATTAGAACATACTTTCTCAAATCTCTTGTTACTTTGTGTCCGTCCTAAGATCACCTGTGTTTCTTTAACCTTTAACCACTGCTCTCATCCTATTGTTCTCACCTCTACTACAAAGCAGTGGTGGGAGGATGTTTATTTCAGCATGTTTCTTTCAAGTCTCTTTTGAACATCCATTGCATACCCATAATTGTTCTTCCTCTTAAAGTATAATCTGATATGTCCAAATTTTATTTTAATGTGAATACTGACCAAAAATCTCCATGGAAACATTTTTTTGTACCCTTCTTCCTTAGGTCTTTTCCCCCTGTCTCATCTCTCTCTCCAAATAAGGATTTTCAGAGTTTTCATGACGTTGTTTCTTTTTACATCATCTCTTCTTATTACCCCGTCTCCCGTGTCCTCCACATACAAACACATTCAGATCCAAGCTCATACATGCACAAATTAGGAGACAAGAGCTGACAAAGTATTGCTTTCTTGTTTTAGTGTTAACCCATGAAAATGAGAGAAGAGTTCTCAGGGGCAAAAGGAAAGCAGGAAAAGAACAGAAGCACCACATGCCAGACAGACAAGGAGACCCAACAGAGATATACTGGTTACTTCTCTTATGACAACTCCAATAATAAAAGCTAGAGTTTTAAAAACCACCACGTAACTGGTCCTTTCCAGGATTATCAGACTCTCTTGGCTTGGAGTTGATCTGTGAGCCATCTAACTTGACACAGAGATTGCCCACTCTCATACCTAGGCCACTTTCAAAGACTGAGCACAGACCTGCTTAAAAAATAATAATAATAAATAAAAAAATAAAAAATTAAAAAAGAATTTTAAAGGCAACAACACAGAAAAAGAACCAGACCATTACATTTCACTGCCACATTTTTACATATTTCAATAGCTCCAGCCATTTTACGTTGAATTACCTCTTATCTATTGCAATAATTTACTAGAAGAACCTCTCTTTTTTCTAAATGAGGAATCTATTCCCTTTTGGGTTGAACCAATACTTGGAGCCTGCTTGAATGGCATCAAACAGGCAGCTCCTCTATACTAGATCTAGGAAAAGGTTAATGAAAAAAAAACCCTAATTCCTCTTTGGTCTTAAGCCACAACTATGATTGCCATCCAAGTCATATAAAATTCATCTTCCAAAGAAATGCACCCCTGTACTTTACCTTATGTCAGTCTTTTCTTCATTTTTAAGGCTTTCTATCATCCCACATCTGCATTTATATTGTTTCTTTCCACCCCGTGATTCTTCATTTTCCCTGTGACCAGTATGTCTTTCTTTGCTCAATCTTGTCATTCTATGTTTTTTATCTCCTCCCAAGTTCCAGCACTGGAGAAAGAATCTCTTATGTTGCTAAAGCAAAAAAGATCAATGTCATTGTTGAAGAAAACCCTACTAATGCAGTATTATTGGTTTGGCCTTTTTAATATGTTAGATGTTCCCTGAAATTGTAATTAGGTTAGGGGTGCTATAAGATTTTGTGTTTTCATTATTTCCTTCCTTTTATTTATTTTTTTCCCTCTTAGGGTCATTACATCTAAAGACATAAATATGTAGCACTGAGAGGCCTGATAAACTCGAATGTTGGGTCAGAAGAAGTTGGATGCTATTTATAGTGAAAATATGGAATTTACCCCCCAAAAATGCAATGGCAAAAAATCCAAGTTTCAAAGGTGAGGCAATAGAGAATCAGACATTTTAGTGTAAGGGAATGCATCCTTACATGATAAACTGTGCTATTTATTGGGATCACTTTACATTTTGTCTCTGGATTAATTTTGCATCAACAAAATTTAATGCCTCCGGCCCTGGTCCCTCAATACAAATGCTAATATAAATCACCAAGATACCCAACGTAGCTTCTAAAAGAACATCTGCCACACATGGGCAGCTGGCTGTTGTTACTGACACGAAGAGATAAAGAGAAGCCATATTATATCCCCCAAAGGATATTGTACTACTGGAGATATTTTGACTACTCCCAGCTAAATTGGGAGTAGTGGAGAATTTAAAATCTAAAAACTCTATCTCACGTTATTCATGTTGGTTACCTGATGGAACAGGAGAACTTCAAAGCTAATGTCTCCCAGATGCTCAATCACTTTCCTAAAATGCGTTCATTATTTAATGTGAACGCAAAGTCTACCTACCTCCCTACTTACTACGATCATCTCTCTTCTACCCTTTCCTCTCCCTCACAACACCAGAAAAGATTCAGCTATGCCATGGCGACAAACAACATTTCAGGGGCTTCCAAGAAATTACTTCTTTTTTGTTTTGTTTGTCCTCGTGCACGTCCATTTCGGATCAGTGACAGCTCTGCCCTATATTTCTTTAGAGGAGTGCTGAGCTCACAGAGGAGAATTTGTCTGGAGGAAGTCCGGGCTTATAACAGAGGGAGAACAACATCAACAACGTGGCAAACTGTGTTCCGGTTCTTAACTTTTCTGTTTAGAAATGACACTCATCACTTCTACTCATGAGTCAAATGCCCAACACTGAATGCAAGAGGACAGGGCCATATAGTCTTTCCTCAGGGAGGGTTGCTGTAAGAAATGCAACACAACAGCTGGCAAGAAGTTATGGATTCTATTACACATATAATATTTTGATGTATTAAGAACAGGCATTCATAGAATCTCTTAAACATTTTTTTTTTCCTGTTATGTCATTGTGGACAATGTCAAACATGCAGCCACAGTGAAAGAACTGTATGGTTAACTCTCATACACACACCATCTGTGTTCTACTATTAACGTTTTCGTATACTCGTTGAATTATCTATCTACTCATGAATCGGACCTATTGTCCATCCAAAGTACATTGCAAACATCAAAATAAATCACAGACACCAGTTCACTTTTCCCTGGAGATTAAAGTATGCCTATCAGTAATCAAAGTTCAGTATTCATAGAATTTGTAAAAAACAGAACTTGCCTTTTATGATAGGAGGTACACAAAGATAGATATTCATTTGTTGAATTTTGGTAAATGCAAAGACCTGTGCAACATAAGCCCCTTTTACATTCTAGAATGTTACTGTAATGCCAGGAATTTCCCTCAACACCTATCATAGTCATTCATGCCTCCACCATTTCCAGAAACAATCACTCAGCAAAGCAGTTTTATCCATTCTAGTACTTCATCTAAGTGGAAAAGGGTAAATATATCTTCTGTGTAAAGCTTTTTTTTTTTTTTTTTGGTTCAGCATTGCTTTTTTTGAGATACAGCTATACGTTAAGTCCTTTCTTTATATTATTGATCGGTATTCAATCGAATGAATATTCCATAATTTGCTTATTCATTCTTATGCTAATGGACATCTATTTCCAACCATGTGCTTATAGGAAACAACCAAAGAGTTTCCCAAAGTATTTACATTTTATAAGTCCTCAAGCAACATCAAAAACTCACCACCGGTCTCACCCATAATTTGGGGGGTTTTGTTTGTTTTTAAAGATTTTATGTTTTTATTTGAGAGGGAGAGAGAGAGACAGCGCACATGAGGGGGGGGGAGGGCAGAGGGAGAAGCAGGCTCTGCACTGAGCAGAAAGCCCAATGCTGGGCTAGATCTCAGGACTGTGACCTGAGCCAAAGGCAGACACTTAACTGAATGAGGCACCCAGGTGCCCCTTACCCGTACTTTTTGATTTTTGCCTATCAAATTGCTATGAAGTTGGCCCTCATTGCAATTTTCATTTTCATATCCCAGTTGAATGTGATGTTGAGAATAATTTCAAGTGCTGTTAGCCATTCATGTCATCTACTGCAAAGTGTTGAATCAAGTAGTTTGCCTGCTCATTTTAATTGCATTCTTGTGTTGTTACTGAGTTATTCTAGAAATACTTTGTCAGATATATGTCTCCCGGGTATTTTCTCCCTGTATCTGGCTTACCGTTTCATTTCCTTAAGGATGTCCTCAGAAAAGAAGAAATTTTAAAATTTTGATGAGTCCAACTTACAAGTTTTTCTTTTATTTCTAGTACTTTTTGTGTCCTATCAATAATCTTCGTCATCCCAAGGTCCCAGAATATCTTCTGTATTCAATTTCACGTGATGTCATGGGACATATTTTTCTTTTTCTTTTTCTTTTTTTTTAAAAAAGATTTTATTTATTTATTTGACAGAGAGAGATCACAAGTAGACAGGCAGGCAGAGACAGAGAGGGAAGCAGGCTCCCTGCTGAGCAGAGAGCTCGATGTGGGGCTCGATCCCAGGACCCTGAGATCATGACCTGAGCCGAAGGCAGCGGCTTAACCCACTGAGCCACCCAGGCGCCCCGGGACATATTTTTCTGTGCAAATTTCTAGTTGTTCCAGCACTATTTGCTGGTAATACCATTTTCCTCCATCATGTCAGTAACTTTTCTGAAAATCCAGTGACCATATATATGTGAACCTATACCTGAATTCTCCAACTTTACAGAAAAATCATATTGTCTTGACTATGGTTTTCATGTAAGTATTGAAATAAGGTCGCATGTGTTTTCCAAATATGTTCTTATTTATCAAAATTATCTGGGATATTCTGCATCTTCTGCATTTCTAGTGGAAGCTTTAGAATCAGACTGCTGATTTCTCTTAAAAAAAAAGAAAAACTTGCTGTGATTCTGATTCATAATGTAGTGACATTATCAATTTGAAGAGAAAACATGGTGGGAGAGAATTTCTACCACCCCTTGCATTGAAAGATACATTTGAATTCCCCCTTTAACCTGGGCTGGTGTAACTAACTGAATGTGGGAGAAATGATGGGTAACTTCTAAGGCTGGGACACAGAAGCCTTACAAATTCTATCTGGGAGGCTGAATTTCCAACTAAGTTGTCCGACTACTTGACCTCCTCATTGTATTCCAGATCTTGGGAGAAAATGTTCAATATTTCACCAATAAGTATAATACTATATATAAGCTTTCTACTTGTTTGACTGGTAATAGCTCTGTAAATATTCCCATATTGCTATCCCTGTAAATTGCAAACGTATTATCAACATAATAAAAAGACATTTTGCCGATGTGATTAAAGATGTTCAGATGTGATCCCCCTGAAATATCCAGGTACGTTGATATGTAATAAAAAAGGGTCATTATTATAAGTGGAGAGCAGAAGGATAGTCAGAAAATAAATTTTGAGAATGGAACCAGAAATTGGAGTGATTCACCTTAAAATGGAGTAAAGAACCACAAGTGAAGGAGTGGAAGCTAATGGCCATTAGCAGCTGGCAAAGATGAGACCCTCCGAAAGCCTTTAAGAAGAGCATCTTGACTTTAGACCTTAGGCCTCCTAAACCCTAAGAGAATGCATCTGTACTGCCTTCAGCCACAAAACTTGTGCTAATTTGTTTCAGTTGCAATAGGGAACTATTATATATTTAGAAACAGAAATGTTAACATAAGAATAACCCTGAATGCAAATATTAATTAATATTAATTTCCTTGTTGTAGTCCCAATTTTAGGAATAAAGTCTATTTCTCCATTAACAATCATGCTAGATACAGGTTTTTCTTATGTATCTTTTATCAACTTTAGAGAGTTTTCTTGTAACCCCCATTTCTTGAGTCTTTTTATCATGAATGGGTATGAATTTTGTCAAATAATTTTTCTCTACATCTATTGAGATGATAATACAATTTCTATTTTTTATCTTATTCACATGAACTGTAGTGACTGATTTGAGAACTGTGGGATAAACACTCATGGATATCATTAATATCAAAACAGTTTTTTTTTAAAAATATGGTGCTAATTTAAACCTCCTAATAGTTTGAGGAGAATTTTTACTTCTATATTTATGAAAGATATTGACCAACAACTTTTTTTTTTTTCTTTCCCCTTGTATGTCTTTATCTGGTTCTGGTGTCAGGTTATGCCAGTCTCAGTAGATAAGTTAGAAATTGTTTTCTCCTCCTTCATATTCTGAGTTTATGTAAATTGGGCATTTTTTTTTTCTTAAATGTGGGCAGAATTCACCACTTCAACCTCCCAGTTTCCTTCATAGGAATGAGAATGACTCTTAATTTTTCCAAGTATAGACCTATTCAGATTTCTTTTGGGAGGTGTGTGTGTAAATTTTAAGTTATAGTTTTGAAGAAACTTGTCAGTTTCATCTACATGATCAAATGTATTGCCATAAAGTTGTGGGGAAACAATTTCTTCAGGTGTTGGCATGATCAAGGCTTTCTGAGAAACGCTGCTGGCAAGTGAGCTAAAGCATTAGCGAAGGGCAAACAATCCTTGGTAGTTATTTTTTTTAAAAGATTTTATTTATTTATTTGACAGACAGAGATCACAAGTAGGCAGAAAGGCAGGCAGGGAGGGGCGGGGGAAGCAGGCTCCCCGCTGAGCAGAGAGCCCGATGTGGGGCTCGATCTTAGGACCCTGAGATCATGACCTGAGCTGAAGGCAGAGGCTTAACCCTCTGAGCCAGCTGCTTACATTTCTAAGTGTAATGAACCTAGGAACTTCCCCTCCCCCATTCAAACAGGATTTGTTTAACATCTAGAACAAAGGTCACTCTGCCTCTCCAGAATGAGGACAGTTGTCTGTGGCTCCAAATTCCCATTTCTGGAGTTCCTATACACTGTTAGAGACACCCCTCATCTATACCATTTTAGGAGGAAAAGGCTGTGGAGAACCTATACTAAGACACTTTCTAAGTAAATAATTGTTGTCCTCTCCGACCCAGAATTCCTACATTTTTTATCAGAATGGTATTTATAAATATAGGTACAAGACATTTTAACAATATTTCTTCAGCATATTCTCTGGTGTATCTAGATGTGTTTTTCTTTCTGCTTATCTTGCTTAGTGTTCACTTTCTTGGATCTCAAAATCAATACATTTTATGGAACTGGGGAAATTCAAGTATCTCTTCAATATTTGCCCAATGCCTAGAAACCACTGCCCTGTGTTATCTGTCAAGTTTTATAGCTGTTTACAGGAGGAAGGGTTAGTCCAGAACGAGTCACTCTTTAATGACCTGAAGTAGCACTCCTACCCCTTATGGATCTATTGCTGAGTCTGTAATCAATACATCCTGCCAAGTCTCTCTTTTTAAGCTTTCAATATCTATGCCAACTTTCTACTTGTTATACTGTTATATTGAGTTAGCCCACATTCAAAATTTGAGTTCACAAATAAATTCCTTTGTTCTCCCCTCAAACCTCTTTACTTTGTGGTTCAGAGAAAGGCATCAACAATTACTCACACTTCAGAGACAAATAAATGAACAGTCCATCCAAAACGCAACGGTTCTTTCCTTTATCTTTGTGGTTCACAGGACAATGCCCCCTTCTCCACACTGTCCACATCTGAACCCATGGAACATATGGAGCTGCTACCCGACTTGGCAAAAGGGATCCTGCAGATGTGATTTAGGTAAGGATTTCAGGATGAGAAAATTATCCCAGTACCTGCAGTGCAGTCACAAGGTGCTTGTAAGAGATAGGCAGGGTCATAAAGCAGAGGCCTGAAAAAGAGGGTTTTGAAGATGCTACACTACTGCTTTAAAGATGGAGGGAGGGGCCATGAGAATTTAGAAGAATCTAGAAACCAGAAAAGTGAAGGAAATGGATTCTCCCTGACAGCCTCCGGAGGAACACAGTTCTCTCTCAATTTAAGTTGAGCCAAATGAAATAGATTTCAGAATAAGTTTGTGTTATTTTAGTTCATTAAGTCTGTGGCAATTTGTTATAGCAGCAATAAGAAACTAATACAATTATCACTATCCTGTAGAAACAATCTCATTGTGTTAATTCCTCATCACCCCTTATCCAGTGCCACAGATCCTACATGCCTCCTCTCCAGGCTACTTGACCAGCCTCTAATATTTTCTTCCCACCATCAGTTTACCCTGCAGCCACTACACGTAACCAATCTTCTCCAATCTAAACTTTATGATGGTGCCAGAGGGATAGTCCTAAAGTTACAATCCATTTATGACATTCCTTATTTAAAACGTTCCAAAGGATTGCAATACTTTCAAGATCATTTCAAATCTTCTAAGGTTAGCATACAAGGACCTGCATATTCAAACTGCTTCCTGTTGTTGTCTTTTCATTGTCCACGACTTATTCTTAGTCAATCTACTCTTCATCTGCTGGACAGCACCCAGGGAAGTCACATCTCATAATGTGCCCATGACTGAGCTCTCCCTCCCTTTCCTTCTCTACCTAAGACATTCAGTAAGTATCCATTGAGTAAATGACAGACTATAATTCCCTATTATCATGAAACCAGGTTAATTTAACCTTATGAGTTTGGTATTCAAACTAATGCATCACATAAATACATTTGCTGTTCTGAGGCATGTATAATATTTCTTTACACAAGGAAAAAATCATTGTTTACTCATACTGTGGGTAAATGCCTATCTTCATTAGTTAAAAAGAGTTTATTTTCCCAGTGAAACAAAGGATAATATACTCTTCTTTCATAGCAGTGTTCCATTTACAGACCTATTTAGGAAATATTTATTGGCTTAACTTCATGCGATCAAATTGGAATTGTGAGGGTATGACCTGTCCCACGATCCCACATAATAATTTAAGCTAACCCCATTCAGAAATGCAGCTGTTGGTTCTTTCATTAAAATCTGAAGACTCTGATAATGTCATTGTCTTTAAAACTCTATCCTGAAATTTCCTATGTTGCAATCCTACCTAAACAGAAGAAAAACAAACAATTATGACGTAGTCCTTTTAGAAAATTATGTACCGGGGTGCCTGGGTGGCTCAGTGGGTTAAGGCCTCTGTCTTCGGCTCAGGTCATGATCTCGGGGTCCTGGGATGGAGGGGACCCCGTTGGGCTCTCTGAATGTCGTGCTCTCTGCTAGGCAGGAAGCCTGCTTCCCTTCCTCTCTCTCTGCCTGCCTCTCTGCCTACATGTGATCTGTCTGTCAAATACATAAATAAAATCTTAAAAAAAAAAGTAAAGAAAAAGAAAATTACGTACTGAGGAGAGTGATAGGTAACTCAGACTAGGGTAAGGGGAACAGTAACTTGGAGAAGATTCCATGAAACAGTAACACTTGAGTTAACAGTTTAAGAAAAAAAAATTCAAGGACAACCACAACAAAGGGGTTAGGAATAAACACACGTAGATAAATGTGGAGCAAAGACATGCATTTCAGAGACCCGCCCATGGATTAATTTCACTGGAACAGAGAGAGAGAGTATATGGGAACCGGGGAGAATAGGTAGTGTGGGTAAGTAAGGAGCTAGTGAAGTAGGTGGACATGTGAAAGGTCTCATGAATGTAGGAAAACGCATCTTCTAGAAAGTGAGGATGCTCTTTTGCACATGGGTAACATGATCAAAGTTGTCCTTTAGGTAATAATCTGTCAGCAGAATTTGAGTGGCTGACAGTAAGAGAATTTCCTCAACAATGAGAAAAGGAAAACTTGTTAAGATTGTATAGATACATGGAGATGAGGCAATAATGAAATTATGCCACAGGAGTATGGAGTTGGGATTGAAAAACTAGGTTATACTGTTGTGGTTATCTGAGAATTAATACAGGGTGCTGTAGCTGCAGAAACATGGGCTTTCAATAAGGACCCAGATGTCATCTCCGCTCAGTGAATTCTTAGAATAGTTATTTAAGCAAACTAATGAAACTTTATGGACTTAGGCAGTGATGATAACACCAACGTCACCTGTGGAAATAAATACATCAGCGAAAAAGGTACTTGCACAGTCTGGGGCCCTAGGTGTTCAGGAAATGAAAGCTGGTTTGAAAGGCACATGCATAAAACACAGGGTTTGGTCAGTGATTAGAAGGGGGAAGTAAGAAAGTGGTAGGAATGTAAGGTCGACGTTTTTCGGTTTGTATTACTAGATGATTTCTGGTGCATGAACTAAGATAGGCAATGAGAGAGAGAAAGACCAATTTTGGTTAGAAATGAAAGTCGTTTTTTTTAAAAGGTTTATTTATTTATTTATTTGGCAGAGAGATCAAAAGTAGGCAGAGAGGCAGGCAGAGAGAGAAGAGAAAGAAGGCTCCCTGCTGAGCAGAGAGCCCGAAGCAGGGCTCGATCCCAGGACCCTGGGATCATGACTTGAGCTGAAAGCAGAGGCTTAACCAACTGAACCACTCAGGCACCCCAAGAAATAGAAGTCTTAAAATAGATTTCCAACTCAACAAAAGTGATAGAAAAAACACAACCAGTCCCCATGTTTGTTTGTTTGTTTGATTTCTATCATATCTTTTTACAACCTTGCGTTTACTTTTGTGCAGAAATGTCATCTAGCAACCAAGAATAAGACTCAGGATTTAGGATGGCTGAATGAAAATCCCAGTCCTCCCACTTCCTAGCTGTGGGATCATGGACAAGTTACTACGCTTCCCGATGACTCTATTTCCTCATTTGTAAAATCTCAGAGAATGGTTGTGAAACTTAAGTATGTGAACATTTTTAAAAATTTTATTTATTTATTTATTTGACAGGCAGAGATCACAAGTAGGCCGAGAGGCAGGCAAAGAGAGAGGAGGAAGCAGGCTCCCTGCTGAGCAGAGAGCCCGAAGCAGGGCTCGATCCCAGGACCCTGGGATCATGACCTGAGCTGAAGGCAGAGGCTTAACCCACTGAGCCACCCAGGTGCCCCTACTATGTGAACATTTTTTAAAGCGCTTCCAACTGCATCTCCTCTCTCTAAGAGATACAGAAGTATAAGATGTGTTCGTAATATTTTGATTAGTTATTGAGTAACCTCATAAGGGGAGTCTCCCCAGTCCCCTACCTCCTTCCATATCTCACTCTAATGCTCCTGATAAAATAAGCAACAGCTTAGTTGAGAACTCAGAAATCCCTGACATTCACTTAATATGACAGGTCAAGAAACACGATCATTTTACAAAGCAAACTTTAGATCTGACGTGTGCAGAGACCTTCTATACTTGACAAAGGAAGTCCCATATGCATAGAAGATTTACATGGTAAAATTTCTTGAAATTTACAACTGCCAGGAGCCTCCAAAATAAAACTTTCTCCTCTAGGAAGCTGCTTTTTCCCCCCTTTACTTTATTAGAAATATCTAATAAAGAGAAATTCTTATATGCCTAAATCCAAATGTCAATACTTTTATATCTGTCTGTGCATGTTATATTCTGGCACAGAAGCAATTATATAAATTTTTCAACAAGTAAATATATCTTTTAACTTTAGGTAAGTCCAGTCGCATTAGTGAAGAGAGTTTTATGTTTTGAAAAATTATGATGGCCGGTAGTAGGGAGCCTGAAATTTACTACTTCACAGAATATGACTTTTAAAAAATACCACCTACTATAGTTTCTGCAGAGAAATAACAGATTTGGAGGTCAAATCTGTAATTTATGGTAAGAGAATTAATGACTTACTATCGTAAGATTTCCCCCTTTTGATTCTAGGCATACCTTCTCTAGACACCTAGGACAGAATTATAGTTCAGCAAGAGCTTTGCCTAATTATGGCTCTCAGTCAGAATATCCACATTTTCACCAACAGAGTGACCTGTAATTGGCTCTACACATCAGTGTCCGCATGGTTGGCACTAATACATCCAATGAAACTCACCAGGTTCTCTATGGCTTATTTCATAAGTAAAACTAAATTTGTTTTTACTGTATTAATCAAAAATACCCATCACTAAAACATTTTTAAAAAGTACTCACTGGGGCGCCTGGGTGGCTCAGTGGGTTAAAGCCTCTGCCTTCGGCTCAGGTCATGATCCCAGGGTCCTGGGATCAAGCCCCGCATCTGGATCTCTGCTCAGCGGGGAGCCTGCTTCCTCCTCTCTCTCTCTCTCTCTCTCTCTCTCTCTGTGCCTTGTGATCTCTGTCTGTCAAATAAATAAATAAAATCTTAAAAAAAAAAAGTACTCAACATGGCAGATTTTATATTTTTGATATTAAAAAACAAAACATGAACATTTAAAAACAGGTAATGGGGTGCCTGGGTGGCTCAGTGGTTTAGTGTCTGCTTTCGGCTCCGGTCATGATCCCAGAGCCTGGGATTGAGGCTTAACGGGGAATCTGCTTACCCCGCCTCTCTCCTTCTGGCAAATAAATAAAATCCTAAATAAGTAAATAAACAAAAACAGAATAAACACCTCTGTGCATTCTGCTCAAAATAAAAAAAGATAGGTTTTCTCAAATTCTTCAAATGTCATTCTAGAGAAGAAAGAGAGTATGGTAGATAAGGCGACTCTTCCCTCTTTCTATCCCATTCTCCTCCACCCTCTAAGAGCCATCCAAGTAATAAACTGTGTACAAAAACTTCTAGAGCAATTTAATAATTTAAAAAGACATATGCACACACACAAGTATGTTCAATAGAGCTTGAAGATTCAAAAAGTATCATGTAAATTCTATTCAAGTGTGTACCTTATCATGCCACTGGATTTTCTTTTCATGGCAACACTGTGTTTCTAACTGTTCAAATTGCTAAACTGTTCTAGTTCATTCTTTTCAAGAGCTACAATGCTAAAAACTTTGCCCTGTTTACAGGGGATTGACGATGGGGTGGACAGTGGATTTCCCATATGAAATGGGGTGGAGGGGAGGCAAAAAAGGTGTAACACACATTGCAGCATCAAAAGAAAAGAACGGTCTACCACCACTGTTATATTCCAGGATTTCATGATTCACACAGTTATGTTTCTCAATGCTCTGTACCATTGATCTATTTGACTTTTTCTGCTTTTGTAGAGCCCAATTCTGATGACTCAGGTTTTAAAAAAAAAGGTGTTAATATCTGGAAATCAATCTCTCCTTCCCAGTTTTAAATGTATCCTTGACTATTTTTGCACATTTATACTTCTTTATAAATTTATAATAAATTTGTTAATGTCTCCCAACACTTGTTAGAACTTTGACAGGAATAATGGTCTCTTTAAGATGGTCAGTTTTCCCAGCAATGAAAATATTATTGTATCCTTTAATCTGTTTAGGATATATTTTGTGACTTTCAAGAATATATTTTTGTATAAAGCCCTTACACTTCTTTATTTAAACCTATTTCTATAAACTACAAATCTGGGGACAGCTGGGTGGCTCAGCTGGTTAAGCATAGTCCTTCAGCTCATGATGCCAGGGTCCTGGGATCAAGTCCCATATCCGGCTCTTTGCTCAGCACAGAGCCTGCTTCTCTCTCTGCCCCGCTCTCCACTCACGCTCATGCTCTCTCTCTTTCTGACAAGTAAATAATAAAAATCATTTTAAAAAAAACCCATAAATCTGTTGTTTCTTCAGTGAGCCTGTTTGTCATACCTTTTATTATACATGCATCTCTTACATATTCAACATTTTAAATATTTTAAGATTTGTATATTTCACATAAAACAAAATAAACCCTAAGTGTAAAAAACTAGGCTGTGCAATCACATAAAACAAAATAAACCCTAAGTGTAAAAAACTAGGCTGTGCAATCAAACACCTAGGATTTTACTCCAAGACTGAATTTTATTTCAAATTGAGCACCTATGAATTATTGAGGAACAATATATCAGTATTCAATATGGCACCTTCATTTTAGAATAAAAAAATACTTAAGGATTAATTTTATTGTACTAATACTTTCATCTTTAAAAATTTAACTCCTTCTGGGGTGCCTGGATGGCTCAGTCAGTTAAGCATTCCATTTTTGATCTCAAGGTTGTGAATTCAAGCCCTGTGTTGTGCTCCATGGTGGGCATGGAATCTACTTAGAAAAAAAAAAAAAAAGGTAACTCCTTCTAAAATACGGATGTATTGCACCGAATATATTTTGTGTGTGTGTGTGTGTGTGTGTGTGTATAAAATAGGTTTCTTATACTTTACTTATAGGAATTCACTTATTGGGAGAACATCTAACCAAAAATAAAAATAATAGAAAAACAAATACAAAATTTCTAAGAGACTGCTTACATATAGGGCAACTGGTGGTATGGGGGTCGCCAGTTTGGTGACCTCTAAGTATATTATACTCACATCCTTCAAACCACCTAAGGCACGCAGACATCCATGTCAGAGACTAACCTCAACTACAGGAAAGAAAAGACAGTTTTACAGTTGGAAAACATCAACAAAGTATTTCTAACATTCCCAAGGAATAATCCCCAGTAATTTTTAGCCAATCCATCAGGATTTTCTAATCAACCAATGGGAAAAAAAAATGCTGTTGTAGTTTCCCCTTGACGTCTGTGACTTTCTAACAAGAGAAAAGGAAGTTAAGGGGCCCCTTGGTGAATTCACTACACACATGCACAAAGACACACTGCGTGCTCGCACACACACACACATGCGCAAAACTGAATGCAATCACTGCAGGGACTGAGTGGTTAACTTAGAGAATTTACTTGGCTTTGTCATTTTGAAAAAAATCTTCCATAATGAAGTTTTCTACCTGTCTTGTGGAAAGGGGCTATTTACATGGTCTGTGTCTTTGATCTAAGTAAAGGATGAAATTCAAGCTGCTATAGATAAACATTTTAGATTATTTTACAAATCTTAAGAACTCAAGAGATAATGCACAGGTATAGCAATGACCAAACTTCAACTATCCCCTTTTAAGAAAGAAAGGATCATTAATTATCTCCTTTCATAGTTTTTCCATATGGTTGCTGAAGTCCTCTATACTGGATTGCACTCTACTTTTGATTTATGCTTTCCCCTCTTGGTAAAAGCTTTTTAGCAAATAAAGATGCCGGAGCAAGTAATCTGGGGGAAAATAAAGGGGAAAAGAAACAAGAGACAAAATGATTGGAAAGATAAAGAAAATAACTTCTGGAGAGCATCTATTTTATGCCTTTGTAAGTTCATCAATCCTAAAACCAAGGCTACAATATGATTTCTCTTTTGCAAAAGAGAAAACTAAGGCCTTGCATTAACATTCTTTTTAAGTTTTCATTTATTTGACAGAGAGAGATCACAAGTAGGCAGAGAAGCAGGCAGAGAGAGAGAGAGAGGAGGGAGCAGCCTCCCTGCCTAGCAGAGAGCCTGATGCGGGACTCAATCCCAGGACCCTGAGATCATGACCTGAGTTGAAGGCAGAGGCTTAACCCACTGAGCCACCCAGGCACCCCCTTTGCATTAACATTCTTAAGTCCCCACAAGCATGAGGGATAGGGTAAGGATTTAAAACCAGATCTAACTTAAGGATCTATGTTTATCTAATTTTAACAGTGTTTTAGGTGTGTTTTAGAAATTTGAGGAGGGGGGGCATTTTCAGTTGTCAGAATGTTTCTGAGTCATTGCTGGCATCTAATGGGTGGAGCTCTTGGACAGTGTCCAGATATCTTCCAGTATTAATGTAATCCTGCACAATGAAGAAATGGTCTGTGCATTCTGTGATGTAAAATTTCCCAAAAGAATACCAAAGAAAAATCTGTTCACTAATTTTATACAACTTGAACCTAACTCCACTTTGCATATAAGCCGAAAGATTTTTTTTTAAGTTTTAATGTATATTAAAACTTATATATTTTCTAGAAATGCTACTTCTTGGTAATTCAGGGAGAAGATTCGAATTTGTTTTGTTTGGAAATTTCTCAAGAGCTATTCACCATTTCAAAGATCTCTTCATTCATGACACTGCTGTCCATGGTGTTTAAGTTGCCAGAGTAACTTAAGTTACCTCTATCCATCTGGCAATCGTAGCTGGCAGTCATGTTCTTATTGGGCCTCATGTTAAAATGTCAAGTATAAAGAAAACATGTCAAAATGCCCATTGATCAATATTTTCCTTCTCCTAAATAAAACCTCTCTTCGTTACAAAATGTTGGCAAGTATCTAGCTCCGTCATTATGTCAACTAGTGTAGTTACTCCTACGTATTTTAAGAAAGAATCATTACTTTATTATGAATTATTTTCTTTATATGGTAATTAGGCTACTGTATTGAGAACTGAAGCTTATCTGTGAAGGTTAAAGTATTATGAATTTCATTCAGGACAAGTTGCAAAGCTGATTGTGAGTTGATTCCTAAGGGGTCAAGAACGTTCTTTGTTTTTTAAAGATTTTTATTTATTTATTTGACAGAGAGAGAGAAGGAGAGAGAGAAAGATCACAAGTAGGCAGAGAGGCCGGCCGGTGGGGGAAGCAGGCTCCCCACTGAGCAGAGAGCCCGATGTGGGACTCGATCCCAGGACCCTGAGACCATGACCTGAGCTGGAGACAAAGGCTTAACACGCTGAACCACACAGGTGCCCCTAGAATTTTTTTTTTTTTTTTAGGATTTTATTTATTTATTGTCAGAGAAAGAACACAAGCTGAGGGAGTGGCAGACAGAGGGAGAAGCGGGCTCCTCATTGGGCAAAGAGCCTGATGAGGGACTTGATCCCAGGACACTGAGATCATGACCTGATTGGGGGAGAGGGGACTCGATCCCAGGGCCCTGGGATCATGACATGAGCCAAAGAAAGAAGCTTAACCAACTGAGCCACCCAGGTGTCCCTCAAGGGATCAAAAATTAATGCTTGTATCACCATGTAAATTTTGATGAGCTCTCTGATGAAAATTTTCCAGGCTTAAAAAATGGGCTTACGTATAGAACACAAGTTAAGGAGTGTCCAGCTGTGAGTACCAGAGTGCACTGGGTGTTAGGAGTGAGGCTTCTACATCTATTATACCTGCCCCACACTGTTAAATAGCATGACGTTTGAAGAATTTGCACCCAGGCAAGCCTGTTCCCAGAATGGAAATTAGGAATTTCTTGGTAGTAACTGTGAACAACTTCTGACCAGTGACGTACAAAGGTAAAATTGCTGTGGACTCCTGGGAAAGCTCTCTCCTATTCTTAGAGAACTGAGAAACCACTCGGGCCAAACTTAAACAACAACTGCATACTCCAGGTGAAGAAGCCTTAAACTACTGGGGAACTTGACTCAGAATAAAGACAAACCTGGGTCATCAGACAGATTCCTTAGTGACCTTGTTTCAAGTCATGCATCTGCCCACCTAGAAGTATATACCATCTGTATCCCCCCTTTTTTTTCAGGTGTGCAAATACATTTCTTAATATTTTATAGTTTAACTTCTTATTGAAGTATAATATACACATAGGAGTGTGCCTAAATCTTTAGGTATGGTTACTTTCAACTTTCTCTCATTCCTTCTGTTCATCTCAAGGAGAAAATCTCGGATAGACTTAACATCTCTTCAACATTCGCTTATCTCCCCTTTTAACAGAGAGAAAATATGCCCCAAACTTAGATCCTGCAGTCAGTAACAGTGTTTCACAAAGTACAGCCATGTAACCAGAATTCAGTTAAAGAAACAGAAGCTTTGTAGCACCCAGGAGTTTTCTGAGCGGCCCCTCCCAGTTAGTAACCTCAATAAGGTAACCATTATCCTGACTTTTAACATCCTAGACTAGCTTTCCCATAGTGGTAACCCACAGTAATTACAACTATGTGTGCGTGTATGTGTGTCTGTGAGAGAAAGAGAGAAAGAGAGAGAAAGAGGAAGAGAGAAACAGAGAGAGGAAGAAGAGCAGAGAGAGAAAGAGAATCTGAAGCAGTTTCCACGCCCAGCATAATCTCGACAGGGGGTTCAATCTCACAACCCTGAGATCAGGTCCTGAGCCAAAACCAAGGGTCAAACACTTGAGTGATGGAGCCATCCCAGGGCCCCTCTTTTTCTCAATTTTATTTTCATACAATTCACCCATGATTTGTATGCAGCTACAGTTCAATCTTCCCCATTGTTACATGTCAATATGGTTATTATGTTCCTGTTGACAGACATTTGGTTTTCAGCTTTGAGTTATGAGGACTTGTGTTGCTGTGAAGAATTCTGTGATGAGCTAATGTATGCATTCCTGTGGAGGACATACCTAGGAAAGGAACGGAGACGACACAGAGTATTCATACATTCAGCTTTAGGAAATAATACCATGGGGGTTTTAAAAAATATTTACACACATTTCTATTTCTACCAGAAGGGTATGAAATCTCTAATTGTTTCACATCTTCACTAACATTTGGATTTGTCAGTTAAAAAAGTATATTTATCCCCTCTCATGGGTTCCCATTTGTATCTTCCTGTGATTTTACCTTTTCCTAATGACTAATGAAGAAAAACTGATTTTATGCCTTTTGGTCACTTAGAGATCTCCTTCTGTAATGCTCCAATCTCCCATTTTTCTATTTGTGTGTATATCTTTTTCCTACTGATTTGTAGGAATCTTTGCATATTCTTGGTATCAGTCCTTTCTTAGCTGTAGGAATTACAAATATTTTTGATCCTGATGTCATTGTGGAAACACTGGGTTTAGCAGTTCTGTGCTATAAATGTTTAGTGAGTGGCCCTATAGGGATAAAAGAAACCCTGATTTATAATGTCCACTGATTTTCGTGGTGTGAATATACCCACCAGTTGGCTAGTTCGAGGTAACCATCATGATGTCACCGAACACAGAGTTGCATTAGGGCAATGTTTTTTGTTTTTTGTTTTAAAGATTGTATTAATTTGACAGAGAGAGAGAGATCACAAGTAGGCAGAGGCAGGCAGAGAGGTGCGGGGAGCACTGAGCAGAGAGTCCAATGTGGGGCTCGATCCCAGATCCCAGATCCCTGAGATCATGACCCTAGCTGAAGGCAGAGGCTCAACCCACTGAGCCTGGGTGGCAATGCTTTTTACTTAGGATTTTATTCATTTATTTGAGAGAGAGAGAAAGAGTGCACATGCAAGCACTAGCAAGGGTGAAGGGAAGAAGGAGAAATCTTCAGCTCAGGTCATGATCCTGATGTCCGGGGATCGAGTCCTGTATCTGGCTCCCTGCTCCAAGGGGAGCCTGCTTCTCCCTCTGCCCCTCACCCCACTTGTGCGTGCATGCTCCCACTCAAAAATAAATTTAAAATCTTTAAAAAAAAGAAAGACACATATATTAAAATTACAGCTAGATTTGTTTTCACAAAGTAAAGATGCTCATGTTACTACCAACCACACTGAGATAAAAAGCACTACCAGTCCCCAGGAAACTCCCACATAGGCACTCTTAAGCATTAAGCCAAAAAAGTAACCACGAATTTGAATTATTATCACTGATTAGAGGTTTTTTTTTTTTAATTTACTAAACTTTACATCATATTGTCTGCTTTATAGATCACTTTAATACTATCCAGCAATAAAACAGGGTATCCCCAGATGTGAGACACACACAGCGATGGAACCTTAGATGATTCTAGTCCGTGTTACTAGCACATCAGTGGAGAAAAAGGACAAAATTATCCCTTTTTAATTTTTATTCTTTTGAAGAATATCTAGTTTAAAAATTTTTTTTTTTCCTTACATCAGGGGCAAATCTCACCACGGTACTCTAAAGTCCTTAGCATCTCTGGACCACTTGCTTCTCGGGATCCTTTCCTGGCAATGGAAAATCAGTCCTTAAACTACCTGGCAAATGACTCCAGCTGAATTCAAATACATCACTTTCTTTTCATTGATGGACCTGGATGTGAATCTTCTATTTATTAAAAAATAAGAATTTCACATCTACAGTAAAAATATAACATTTCCCTCTCAAACAAATGACTGAGTATAAAAGTGAGTCCATTTCAGGAAACTTCAAACCTAGGAGGAGAATTTATACTTGCATCTGGTCAACTTTTTATTGGATTACACAACTAAATGAAGTTTGAGAAACTCTGATACATGAAATCTGCCTCAAGTAAGAGCAATGGCACAGAATAACTACTTTGGGAAAAAACAGAAGGAAAAAATGAAGCACTTTGATTCTGTAGAGCCAAACAAAGGTGCTCGGAGAGACTGTGAGGACAGAACCTCTGTGGGATTTCCATCTCCCGGGTCTTCAGCATCACTCTCCAATTAGTTGAGGGAAATTCTCCAGAGGAAGTAGGTTTCAAGAGTGATCTGACAGATATGGTGATCTTGATAGGCTCTAGAAAGATTTGCAAATAGAACGTCACCTGTCCACTGTTGCTGTCATTTGAAATGCTTAACTATATTACATTTCCAACAGAATGTACAAAACTGTCTCATATTTTAAATGTATGGGCTGTATGTTTTATTGAGCATATCTAACAAGTATGTGGGGAAAATAGTGGATTCATGTCCTTGAGGAATACACAATGCCAACTTTTCCAATCTACACCATCATTACAGCATAGCGATAGGATTAGGACTGTGGGGGATGTGTTAACTGCCTGAATCTGTAAGTAAAGTCCTCCCAGAATGGAATCCTCTGGTGCATCTGTTATGTATTTAGACTTCAAAATGTAGGTCATTGTGAGCCAAGCAGGTGTGCAATTTTCTCACCCATGAGATCACATAAAATGAGAACTTCATGACTGCCCACGAGCTCAGAGCAAGGATCAAGGAAAGGTACAGCCCTTCACTCAAGCCAACTGAGTTTCAAATCCCTGGCTCTCATGGGGAATTTGTAAGAGGACTAGAAAATTTGGTATGAGAATGCCTAATTTCGCAAAACAGTTATTTCTGCTTTTGTCTAGAATTTAGGCATTGAAGTCCCATTCAAGGTAAAGATTTTGATTCTCAATAGTGAGATAAATGCACCAAAGAGTGACTAGCAGTCCCTTACTCTGTGTGTGTGCGCGTGTGTGTGTGTGCACACGCCCACCACATTTGTGTGAGCTCAACTCAGCTTTGTTAATGGAATGGTGGAATAATTTCATTTCCCTCAAAAATATGATTTTCTCCCCACTTATCCATCACTTTTTCTGTTCTAAAAATTACATGGTATGTTTTCAGTAGAGCTGAACTCTTTTTTCTCCTCTTCCTCTCCTGTCTCTGTCTGTTCTCACATCTCCAAATGTAGATATAAATGTAGTTGGTTCCATCAACATGAATCTGTCCAACCCAAGAGAACTGGAGTTCCCACTGGACTACAGCAAGAAGGAATGTTGATATTTCATGCTGTTTTTCCTTCCTCCTCCTTCTTTTCCCCCTTAGTATTTCTCATCTCAGAAGTGAAACTGTCCAGGACAATAGTATAATTAGAGAAGGGAACATGTCAGCATTTATGAGTGCATATGTACAAAAAATTAAAATGTATCTCAGAATACAACAGTTAAACAATCAACTGCCACCTTACTGCTTGACATAATAATGACCTACATAACCTAGAGAAAACAGCCCCTAGGGGGTCAGGGGTGTTAGTGTCACAGTCCGGACAAAATCAGAGGTCATTCCTTTTCTGCACCTCCACTCTGCTCTCCTTTGTTTAGATTACTCCTTAGGTCACTCTCTGTTAGATAATTCCTTGTATAAGGTATGTCTTATTTTTGCTTATGAAGTAGAGTTCAATCTATTTAAATGATTTTAATATGTGACAGCTGTTAGATATGGCACTGCTTTGTGACTTCCTAAGTGCTAAACTTGATTTTTAAAAAAATGGTAGGAAAGAATAAAATTGGTTGTTCTGTTGCTCCAACTCCGCATAATCTACAGCTGGTTTGCCTTCTTCCTAATGGCAATGTGTGGGATGAACAACACCCAGATTGCTCTCATTCTGTAGCCACTATTGGCGTATTAGGCTTCTTGCAGGTTAAACAGCAGCCTCTGATTTCCTGGGGCAGCATCTAAGTAAACCACTTCCAAGACACCAACTCTCAGGGCACTTGCTGAACACCTGTAAAGGAGTTCCTTAACCAGTGACTCCTACAGGCATATCTGGGGAAGACCTCATGGGGCAAAGGCACCTGGAAAATGAGATGGGAACTAGAAAGAAATGTCAAACTTCGTATTTTCACAGAAATAAAAAGTATACACTGCTGTTTAAATTTAGGGTTAGTCTCCACCCTATTTCTCAAGCAAATGGGAATTGGTAATTGATCCCTGACATCTCAGAGATGATCTGATGTGATGGAGAGAGCAGGGTCACTAGTGATCCTGAAGGCTAAAGGAGTTAATTTGCCCAGAGGACTATGCTCCACAGATTTTCCTGTTGCCTTCACAACTATAGTCGGCTTCAGAATCAGTAGTTCAAAATTACAGACATATTCATGTCCTACTGTTAGAGGTGTGTCATAAGGAAAAGGAACTTTAGAGATCATGCTCTCCTTTGGCCTCTCACTGGGCCAAGCTTTTTTTTTTTTTTTTTTTTTACCATAAGTAAAGGGAAAGAGTAGTAATAAAACCGGTTACATTTAACTATTATTCTGATTACCAGAGCAATATACCTTTGGTGTTTATTCAGCACCATGTTCTTTGTGCACTGAGTTAAATGCAATCTCTACCCTTAGAAGATTAACAAATGACTAAGAAGCAGAGAGATATTCGAGAAAATATAAAAGTACCAGAAATCGAGAGAAGAAAATTTATTTATTTTTATTTTTTTTATTTTTTTAAAGATTTTATTTTTATTTATTTGACAGAGAGAAATCACAAGTAGTCGGAGAGGCAGGCAGAGAGAGAGAGAGGGAAGCAGGCTCCCTGCTGAGCAGAGAGCCCGATGCGGGACTCGATCCCAGGACCCTGAGATCATGACCTGAGCCGAAGGCAGCGGCTTAACCCACTGAGCCACCCAGGCGCCCAAGAGAAGAAAATTTAAATATGATGTCCATTCTTTAATTGAAAGATGGGGTTTACAAAATGCTTTTAAAAATAACTTAAACACCAAAAGCTATGAGCTTTGTGTTCATCTTAATTCACAATTTTATCATTTTCTCCTTATTTTATCTTATTTTATTCTTCATTCCTCAGCTGAGACAGACTGACATCTAAACAACAAGAAATAATCCCCCATCCTAATGAACTTTAAACTAGGATAGGAAAAGGAGACATCCTGAGAAGGGCAATAGGAACGCAAACAGTTCATGTAGATTAGAGAGGAAAGTTGCATGAAAACTCAAGAGAAGATGTATCAAGATATTAAAAAGTAATTTCATTCTTAGGTCTTTACTTTTCTTCATTGGAGGTTGCCTTGATTCCTAATGAAGAGAGAGAGACAGATCTAGAGGCAGGGAGAGGGGTGGGTGGGAGACTTGGAGAAACAGACAAGCACAAGTGTCAAGATTTAGACAGAAGAGTCCAGAAGGGGGGAAAGAAGGAGAGTGCATTGCATCTTAAACCAGACAGCTGTTGGATTTTGCAGTCAGTTTGTAGGGAAGTGCTCAGTAAAAATAACTAGAGAGGGAAGACAAAGTGCCTTTTGTATCTCGCCTGGTTGCCATTACTACATAGCACTTTGGAAGAAAAATATTGTGTAAATTTACTAAATAAATAAAGCTTTGGCAACGTATTTAAATTGTGTTGAAAACCAAAGTACTTCAGGACGCCACGTAGTATTAAATCAATAAAGTGAACTTTACCGCATAGAAATATATTCTATTCACATCGGTCATTACCCAAACTTCACAATGATATTCTGATTAATAGTGCATGGAGTAGATCTCCCAGATGCCAGCCAGATGTTCAAAGAAAACTAATGCTGTTTGACTTAAGGAGTAACGTATAAATCATATGTACTCTGACACACATAATGGAACAAATGGAAAGCATCCCATGTGAATTCCATACTTATTTCATAACTCCACTTAGATTAAAGAGGAGAAAGAGAATGTTTTCTCATTTCTAGGACCACATAGAAAATAAAGGAGGAAAATATGCCCTCTAAACAAAGTCAGTGAGCCTAAATGGTTAAACAGATCTGTAAAAATATGTTTTTGTGGTTGTTAATACTTTCAACATGAAAGGTAATTGGTTTTATTTGGCAACTCAGCATTGTTTGAAGACAACTCCAAAAGTGCAGATTAGCAGGGAGAGAATAAGAAGAAGAAAAATTCAGAGCCCAAACAGTTATAGGCACAGATATGAAGAAATGTTTCCTAAATTTTTAATTATCAAAGGTCATAAGATCTGTCAGATATTGAGTATGGAAACACAATGTATCAAAATACATACTTGTAACAATATTGAAAGTAGCAACGTGTTCCCTTTTGCTTACAGTTACTGCAAATGATCACAAACTAAGATAACTCTTTAAAAATAAATCTGTAAGTCTCATTTTGATATGCTTGTCTGAGGCTATGATCACTTACAATTATTAGGTTTTAATAAAAATACTTAAAAAGCTACATGTTTTAAAAAATGATAAGAGATAGAATAAGAAGAATATCTTTTATAAAGATTTTATTAATTTTATTTGTCAGAGAGAGAGAGAAATCTCAAACAGGGGGAGCAACATGCAGAAGGAGAAGCAGGCTCCCCGCAAAGCAGGGAGCCTGATGTGGGACTTGATCCCAGGACCCTGGGATCATGACCCGAGCCAAAGGCAGATTCTTAACTGACTGAGCCACCCAGGCGTCCCAAGAAGAATATTTTTTAAAAAGGAGAAAACTAGTGGTTGATGAGTACATTTTTTAAAAGATTTATTTATTTGTTTGAAAAAGGGCAGGAGAAAGGGAGAGAGAGAATCTCAAACAGACTCCCCAGTGAGTGTGGAGCCTGTCACGGGGCTAGACCTGATGACCCTGAGATCATGAACTGAGACAAAAATCAAGAGTTGGACATTTAACTGACTCAGCCACTCAGGCACCCCTAGGCTAGTAAATTTTTAACTGACCTTCAGGGTAAAAGACATTGAACGGTTTGCCCATTCCCATGTTGTAAATACCTCCACCAAGCTCAATTTAATGCTACTAATATTGGGTCACTGAGTGCAGTATTCGAGAAAGATGTGCAAAAGTGGCTCTCATGAGCACTGGCTCTAGCACGTTACAGAAAAGCCATCCTCTTTTCTTCTGGATGAGGACTAATGAACTTGTTAATGGCCAAGATTTCTTCTAAGCCAGACTGGCAGATAGCTGGGTAGGTTGGTAGCTGGAACTTATTTGTAAATAAGGGATGCTTTGGTTTGGTTGATCCTGTAACAGTGAGTGTTGTGGCATGTGCTGTTCCAATCACTATGATGAGGGGCTCTTTGATAGTGTGAAGAAATATGAAAGGCTGAATATGGACAGGTATCAAGGATAGAAAACTTTTATTATCTGACCCAGGGTGGAATTTAACATCTGACACTTGGTTTGCAGCTAAAGTGGTCAGAATCCACTGTTTGTTTGCTTTTAACTTACAAACAATAATGAAGGTAGTATATTTTTCTGCTATTATGTGTAGACAGATTTCACTGAATGTTAAGAAATAAAATAATCTATTCTATCTTATGATATACAGTGCTATGCTATTTTTATATATTTATTTATTGTGACCCTAATATGTGCCTAAATTCTTCTATCCAGTATGCAGGCTACAAGTAGATAAAGGATACAGTCCTTTCTTTCTAAAAAGTCAGAATCTTAGTTATTACACAATGTACCTTAAAATGAAATGGATCAGACCCAGAATTTAGAATAACACTTCAAAAAAAAAGAATTAATGATCTATTTTGTATGTTTCTTAATAAAGCAAGTACTACTTTTATATGTGAGGGCAGAGAAACTAGCTTCATTCCAAGAAGTTAGATCATCATTTTCATTTAAATTTAAAATAAAGGGGCACCTGGGTGGCTCAGGGGGTTAAGCGTCTGACTCTTGATCTCGGATCAGGTCTTGATTTTAGGGTTGTGAGTTTAAGCCCTGTGTTGGGCTCTACACTGGGCATGGAGCTTACATACAAAGACACACATACATACATAAATTTGAAATACCATATCAGATTTAACCTATTAAATGAAACTGGATCTTATTCCTATCTTCTTCCTGACACCTACGTGCTCAACACATAAGTCATGAAATGAAATGAAATCTTTAAGAATATTCCATTTAAAAAAATAACGTATTTATTTTCTTAAACTGAGTCTCATCAAATATAGACTTTTCTCAGTTCTACATATTGACTAACGTGTAAGTCAGACTCTTAATAATTGAGAAGCAAATATGGCTTGACCTCCCAAGATCTCTCCAGACAGATCTCATGACTGTTTAGCATAAAGCTGGATGTAGTAGGAAAAAGAGGAGCAAACAAGTGTAAAATCTGGGATAGTCATTATTTTCCTCTAACTTTAGTTTCTCTTGCATGAACTCCTTAGGCTATGAGCTCCTTTTCTTCCTCAAGATTTATAACATTTCATAACACTGTATGAATTACAAATCAAGATGTACTACAGAGACGACAGAGTATTGATTTCCCAAGACCAGAAGCATCAATCTCACTCACAACGACTTTCAGAAATAACCTGATTCTTTTATTTCTGGCCTGTTTAAATGTGAGTGAACTTGTGTCATGACCCCTCTTTATAACCGTTTGTATATTTTTCCACACAACATACCAGCGCTCCCTGCTTTAACCCACCTCACCACCAGACACTGTGTTACTATGATATTTCTTTTAGCTGTCTTTGAAATTCTTATTGGCTCATGATCCAGGATCCTTTGCCAAAAAATATAATAAATTCTGTAACAAGAGTGTTTAGCTATGATGCACAGAGTCTACATAAAATTATTTTTATGTAATTTTATTTTCATAGTAACAAATTAAGCTGCAGTCGTAAATGATGAAGATACAGGTCAAGAGCAAACTAGGATGCTATGTTCAAAACTCCATAGGAGAACGGTTCCTATGGCTGTATTATTATACTTGATCTTAGCCAAAAGACCGAGAAGTGATCCTATGACTGTGTTATTATGCTCTGAGTTGGAGAGGCGCACTGAGCAAGTTGTGAAGGACATAATTAATGCATATGTATCTTTAAAAGTATCTGGGGAAGCCCTGAGATATCAACTAAAGTTTAACAGATAGAGTTAATAGACAAGTTAACAGGTGGAGAATTTGGTCCTTCAGTTACCTGCTCATGGCAAAGGATTGCAGTTTCCCTGACCCAGATATTGTTCTGGACCACAGTGACTCTGTAATACTCTCCTCACTTTCTATGACCAATACAGCTTTGCGGGATTTCAGTCTCTGCACAGACACCCTGAGAGGACTAAAAACCTCTTGGTTCACTTTTTCTAGAACTCTTAAGATCTCGGAGTTCTGCTTTGTAAACCCAGGGCTTCTAAGATTACAAAACAGAAATGCAAGTAAGACTTTTCACTCTCCTGGACTCACTCTTCTGCTTTATTAAGACTTATAAGGATCCCACTTGTTTAAGACTATGTGTACAAGGTTTCAGAAGCAGTGCGCCACATTGCTAACACTTTCTGCCACTGGTATTTCTGCATGTGGATAAGAGAAAAGAGGGACAACTTGTCACTTCCACTCAACCTCCTGACAAGAAAAATCTACCATAGCCCACATCCCAGTAAGCGAGATTATTTTAATAAACTGTTTTAACAGAAAGCAATGAAACCATGAATGTTTAGTGCTTTCAGAGAAGACATCTCTAATTTGAGCATCACATTTGTTTCTTGCTCCTATAAGAGAAATGAGATGATCACAGGGCACTGGAAACATTCATAAAAGAAAACCAAATTCTCCTACTTTACATTTTGCTCTGAATCTGTCCATTGGCTATTTGATAGATGCTGAAAATAACCTTGTGTACAATTTGGGAATTTGGGGAGTGACCTTGAACTTGTTACTTAAACAAGCCTCCTTGTTTCTCATCCATGAAACATAACCATAAAAGAATACTGATTTTATAATGTAACCATGAATACTAAATGAGATTAAGTGTATGAAGCACTTAGAATAGTTCTTGCTACATATCAGCTCCCATACAGATCTCAAGGAAAGTGATGATGATTGTGATGATGATGTTAAGGACTGATAAGGCAATACCTGAGGAACAGTTTACAGGTGAAAACTGTTGTAATTCCCATAAATAAAGGGTGATCATGTCTGCCACTCAATTTCCAGAATTACGTTTCTGATAGACAACGTCTACTTTAATATACACCAAGACTTGAACTGGGCTATGTTGCAAAGTTGCAACTCAACTTGCAAAGCCAGACTGTAAAACTAAATGTTCATGCCAGTTAGCCCTTCATATTTTATATGAATTTTTATCATATAATAATAATTTTATCAATCTAATTGATAATTACATCAATTTTTATCTAATAATTTTATCAATAAATAAAATACAAATAAATATTTCTTTGTAGGTATTACCTATAACTTATAATGCAATTATTTTATGGCTTTGATGGTAGGATTTGTCGCATGGCAGGTAACCAACCCTTTCTCCCCAAACCCTTAAGCATATTAAACTGCAAAAGAGCAGAAAAAAACATACATCGAAAGCAGCCGAGCTGCTTTCAATTCTCCACGCTTTGCCTTCCCCTTCCCCGAAACCTGGCCCTAACCCAGTGAAAAATTTAATGAAGCAACTCAAAATTGATAGTCAAATGAGGCACAAGACCAAATTCGTGCTCCCCATAGGAAACTAAAGTTTTGAAAAGGTTACAGGTGAATTATTTCCCTCTCTATTGCTCGAAGTTTCTGAAAACATATTTATTCTTTTCAATAGCAGCAGCCTTAGCCAGAACCTTAAAAGTTTCTTCAGGGATTTAGATGACCGCGTACAAACATTTCAAACCAGACCAACAGTCTCGCATTTTCTCTCAAAGGCCCAAATGATACCCCCTGAGACACAGCCAGCTGCTTTGATAGTTCTTATTCTTCAAGAAAGGGCACGGTAATGAAGCTATTTCTTCCCATTATAGGTACTTCCTGCTCGAAGGGACACCTTCAAGTTTGTTAGGCTTAAAAATGGACTTGCCTTACATAATGGTCTCCGTGGTTTTACTGTCCTGATTTTAGGCAATGTGTTTTATTTTAAAACCATTCTTGTCCAGAAAGAGAGAAGGCAACATATGGCCATAAAAAAAAATCTCAGATCCGGTCATTGGGTACTCTTCAGCAGCCATTAAATGCATGGTGCTCTACCAAGAGCTGAAATCTAGAGGGGAAAGGGGTTGTGTTGCCCTAACTCCAGATCACCCAATCTGGTAGAACCTCTAAAGGACATGGTTTTGTTTCACTTCAGATATGCAAGGTAAACTTGTACGCAAGGAAATGGATCACTGGTGACTTGATTTTTGGTCTGTTTTTACTTTATAGCATTGTTCATCCTTATTTTCTTCATTCACCCCTTCTGTATTTCAGCTCTCAGATCTTCCCCTGATCAGTGTATTTAAAGTTTTCCTCCACTTAATCTTGGCATTAACTAATTTAACTTTTTTTTTTTTACTGCAACTTATTATTCTAGGTAACTACAGTAAATTACCTCATTTACTTTTACTTGAATTTTCTCTTTTCCTTCTCTCTTCTGTCTCCTTCTTTTCTTCCTCCCTCCCTCTCTTCATCCTTTCCTCTCTTCCTTTTTCCTTTCTTCCTTCCCTTTCTCTTTCTTTTCTCCCATCTTTAAAACCATGTGCACCTTGAGGGCAAAGGCATTATCCCTATATGCACTACTATATCTCAACATCCAGAAAAATGTCTACAGATATCTAATGGATATTTACAATCTATCAGAGATTATTTGGCATATATACCTAATCTTCTTAACGCAGCTTTATAAGAGTACTTGCTCTTTTTTTCCAGGATATACAGTCAGACTCACAATCTTAAAAGAAAAAAAAATATCGACATGGTTACCGTCCTGGTAAAACCCCTACAGATTTTTATTCTGGTGCATAAAGCTAGTTCAAAGGATGCATGGTATTCATAATCACATTTACTGTCACAGTAAAAGCATGAAATAGCAAATAATAATAAAATAACAAATCCAATACAAAAATAAATTTTTCCAATATTTTTTTACATACCAAGGAGATTGACTGATATGTCCCAGACAAAAATGAACTAGAGGAAGAGCTGTAAAAATATTAGGTGGAGAACTAAAGTTTTGAGTTTTGGTTGCCTGATAGGAAATATTTGTGGTCCCAACTGATTTGTAGTAAAATCAAAGGCAAACTGTAGTATCTCAGTTTTCTAGATCTACCCATTCTGATACCTTGTTTTTAAGCATCATCAACATATGATAGAAATTTATTTAAAACATAGCTAATGCCCAGGCTTGGTATTGCAGACATAATCTCTGCCCTTGCACTTAAATATGAATAAACATCTTTTCAAATAAATACAGCTAGTGTTAGGATCAAGCTTAAAAAAAAAAATCCTTTGGAAACATAAAGACGAGCAACTACCTCTACTTCTCATGAAAGAAAGATAGATCATGCACTCTTACATTAATTTACATGTAAATATTTATTGTGCCAACTCTATCTATCATAAACCATACTAGCTGATAAGCTCTCTATAGAGTGTTTTTTCTTATTTATTTCTTTTTTATTAACATATAATGTATTATTTGTTTCAGGGTACAGGTCTGTGATTCATCGGTTGACACAATTCACCGCACTCACCGTAGCACACTTAAAGATAGATAAAAACGCTAGTCTAGAGAAGAACTGACACCGTACACTGTGGTTGTGGTACGTCCTGAAACACAGAAATGCATGACAACAATTGAGAGGAATTCTTAACTCCTATTGGAAAATCAACGAAAGCTTCAAAAGAAGGAAGTAATTGTAATCTGAGAGCAGATCACTTACTATCCTCATTATCCACAGCATAGTACAATCACACTACCTTTGCTTCTATAATTGTTCTTTATGGACAAGTCTTATAACTTATTTTAAAGTATAGGCTCCTTGGTGCGCCCGGGTGGCTCAGTTGGTTCAGCGACTGCCTTTGGCTCAGGTCATGATCCCGGAGTGCCAGAGTCCTGGGATCGAGCCCCACATCAGGCTCCCAGTTCCATGGGGAGACTGCTTTCCCTCTGACCTTCTAACCTCTCATGCTCTCTCTCACTGTCTCTCTCTCTCAAATAAATAAATAAAATCTTTTAAAAATTAAAATAAAATAATAAAAAAAATAAAATAATGTATAGGCTCCTTAAAGATAGGGATTGTCTAGCATCAGGTCATGAAACTCAATTCACAGTTGCTGTTTTATTGACAGACCAGATGGTGACAACCCAACATTTGGAAAGAGTACACTTAAATTTCTTTGGTAAGTTTGAGTTGTTGGTATTTCTTTCTTTCTTTTTTTAAGATTTTATTTATTTATTTGAGAGAGAGACAGTGAGAGAGAACATGAGTGAGGAGAAGGTCAGAGGGAGAAGCAGACTCCCTATGGAGCTGGGAGCCCGATGCGGGACTCGATCCCGGGGACTCCAGGATCATGACCTGAGCTGAAGGCAGTCGTCCAACCAACTGAGCCACCCAGGTGCCCCTCTTTCTTTCTTTTTTTTTTTTTTTTTTAAGATTTTATTTATTTATTTGGCAGAGAGAGATCACAAGTAGGCAGAGAGGCAGGCAGAGAGAGAGGAGGAAGCAGGCTCCCTGCTGAGCAGAGAGCCCAATGCCGGGCTCAATCCCAGGACCCTAAAATCATGACCTGAGCCAAAGGCAGAGGCTTAACCCACTGAGCCACACAGGCACCCCAAGTTGTTGGTATTTCTTAAAGGAAAGAGGTGAACTCTCAGGAAAAAATAATCCAAAGCAGTATCTGCCTATGTCTTTACCACAAATACTACAAAGAGATCAATACTGAGAAAAGAACAGAGATTCATTTCATTCCTGAATTCCCAAGGATATGCAAGGAAATATAACTAAAATTTTAACTTATTACAATACCATACATATTATGTCACTGAATATACACAAATCAAAGGAAGGAGAAATATGCAAGCAACTCATTATTTGGTTAATTTCCAACTTCTAAATGCATCTTAAATGGTGTTGCTGTTTTGAAAGTTTTTTTGTACATTACATTTCATCCTCAAACTGACTATATTCACTGTTTATATGTTTTTGGTGAGATTCATGTGCTTAAAATGTATAGGGTATGGCTTTGTCATTTTTATCATTTCTGACTAAAATAAACTATTACTCGGCCAATTTATCATAATTGATGCTATTACTGTTTGCAGAGGCCAAAACAATCTGAATTATCAGGCTTCATTACTACTCAGTGACCACATAGAGAGTTTACTTTTTCCTAATCGAAATTAAAGCTGTTTTTCTTTTCTCTGTTCAAACTTAATGATATTCTAATCTCATTTGCATAAAACATTTTTCATCTGTTAAAGATACCTTAGCCAACAGATGGTGCTATATATAACATTTTTATGATAGTGTATAGTATTTAAATATATATATTACAACAAAGCTACAGGTTTAATTACATTGTTAGAAGATATATATGAAAGTTTTTTGAAAATATTTGTTTCATGAAGCTTGTAAGATAGAAAAGAAAAATGCAAAGTCACTGAAAAATGTTTAAGTTGAGTCAGGGGTCACCAGCTTTTCAATTATGCATGGAAACTTGTCAGAGTTTGGGACGTCCATGTTTATAAAAATGAAGCCTAACATTTGGTTTGATTTGGGGAGCCTGGAACTGATCAGCAGGCCTCCTCTGATGCCAGCTCTCTGTTCTGAAAATGCCTTGCTCTGAAATCTTTCTGCCTCCAATATCTTGTCTTTCGAATCCGTCTTCTACATGACTATCACACTGAATTTTCACAGTCTTTTGAATTTAGCGGTGGGGAACCACTGATGATCTTTGAGCCGCTGAGTAAAGGAATCCAAGGTCCTGATCTTAGTCTAGCCTTCAACCCTTTAACCTCAATCTGCTTTCCAAGCTCTTGCTCCACATTTCCCTGCAAAAATGTTATATAACACACTCATATCAATCTTGTAAGATGTTGTTTTTCACTCACAATCTGGAATGCAGAGACTGGTCAACACTCCGCCACTCTTCTATGAAGCTCTTCTGATCCCTAAGAGTGTGGGTACTCTTGTCCAACCCTGAACACTTTGAACACTCTTCATACCACTGTATTTACTTTTCCTGGATCTCACACTGCTTTTTGTTATAGAATTGCTTAACAGAAATAAATTCAACCCATGATGTTTCTAGTTTATTGAGTAAACCACAAGTCCAAAGAAGCAAGAGTTACTAACACCAACACATGAACAAATGGATTCAGAAACCATTTCCAACTGGTTTCTTTTAGTAGAAGGCTGATAAAATCTTCATCTATCAGTGGATTTTCAGTCTTGTTCTCCTGGAAATATTAAACAATGTATCAATTTAAGTATTCGATCTAAGTAATCTGTTCTTTATTACTTAGATCATAAAAATATTATTATAACTGGGTTTATTCTTTGATACTTTGGACAATGTGCTGGGTAGATAGATTACTTACTGCGTTTGAGCAAGTGAGTATTTCTGGAGTGGGAGGAGGTAGGATGAAAAAAAAACTCCCAGAAAATCCCAAAACGTATTTTTCTATAACCAAAGTACCACTTACAGGCACAATAAACATCAAGTATTTTTTAAATAACATAGACAGCAATACACATGTAGGGAAAAACCTGTTTTTTTAATGGGCTTAGGTTGTAGTATCCAGAGCATTTGAAAATGACTGAGTTCTCATACTTTAACTTTTCAGTAGTTACTCCAACCTTGTTAACCATTCCATCAACATTTCTATTTGCTTTGTTTCTTTAAGTTTTATCTCTTTGCTGATATTCGTTCTTTGTTGAATCATTGTTGTGGTGCTTTTGTTTAGATCTTTAAATGTGGTTGCCTTCTGTTCTTTGAAAATATGAAGTACTTGCTGATTTGTAGTGTTTGTCTATAAACCCCAGTATCTGGAAACAGTTAATGGCAGGTTCTATTGATTTTTTTTTTTTTCCCATCAGTATCAGTCACATTTTCAAATTATGTCTTCGCTTGTCTTGGAAGATTTTTGTGAAATACATGACATTTTATGTATTTATCTGGATTTTGATGTTTTCTTACAGAGGATTATAATTGTTTTGATTTGTTTGCTTAATAACTAACTTCTCTGAATTAAATCCATAAAATCTGTTTTCCCTGTCACGTGAATTTTTGTTTTCAGCTTTTTATCATTGTTGCTGCTTTTATTTTTAAACCTAGATCCTTAGGGATTTTTCCTGGGTCTGCACATACTGGTTTTCAACCAAACACTGATCAGATGTTGCACTCAAATGCACCCAACTGATAAGTCTTCCAGTCTCTGCTGATAGATCTCTGTGTGACCTAGGAACATATTAAAACTTGAGGCCAGGGCGCCTGGGTGGTTCAGTGGGTTAAAGCCTCTGCCTTCGGCCCAGGGCCCTGGGATCAAGCCCCACATGGAGCTCTCTGCTCAGCAGGGAGCCTGTTCCCCCCACACACACCCGCTTGCCTCTCTGCCTACTTGTGATCTCTGTCTGTCAAATAAATAAAAATAAAATCTTAAAAAAAAAAAAAAAACTTGAGGCCATTTTCAAGTCTCTTCTGGCTCTTATTTTTTGCCATGTCCTCTCATGTCTCCTTTGAATGTATGCAGAGATTTCCTTGGCCAACGATGCAGGTATACCTTGGACTCCCTTCAGTCTCTATGGTGCATGAGCCAGCCCTAGCTCCATCCAGGCAACGGAGAGAGCTCACCCAGAGTCCTACAGATGGCTTACCTTCTGAGACTTCTTGGAAAATTTCCTGGCTATCATTTATTGGGTTGTCCTTTCAGGCCCGAAAATTTATGGTAGCAGAGCTGCTGGCCCTCCCTGTTCACTTGTCACTGACTTTACCACTTTTACACACAGTCTTTCACTTCAAGGGAGCTGCCTCTAGTGGCAGTAGCCAGACTGCTGATTTTCGGGGTCTGCCCCACAATGGCCCAATGACTTTGCCCAAACAGATCAGCTGTGATAAGAGCCACGCCAATCAAGACTGCCAATGCTCCCAAGGTTCTCACTGAATGCTTCGTAGTTTTCAAGAATAAACATCCTTTCTTATTTAGTGTATACATGTTATCTCTTTCCCAGGCATTTAAATAGTTGTTTTTGACTGTTTTTATTCAGCTTGATAATCACTTTCTGCAGAGGAAATGATTTAACCTCCTTATTCCGTCGCAACAAAAAGTGCATTGGGTCTCCTTTTCTTTGCCCTAAAGATCATTCCTATCGTATTCAGCAACAGGCAGTCTAATAATTGAATCGCTTTGTTAATTTGACCTGTAATTCTGCACAACGGTATCTTCACTACGGAGATTAAAACAAAACAAAACAAAACAAAACAAAACAAAAAAGCCCTGACCTATTGCATTTTGCTTCTTTGTTTAAGAATCGAGGTCACTAATGTAGTTATGTATTTGGCTTGAGCTCAAGTAATAGTCACCTATTTACTTCAGAATTTACCATTTCTTTTTACTGAGCTCATTTATTTCATTTCTATGAGCTTTTCTCCCTCATGAGAAATAAAAATAAGCCAAATCTTCTGTTTCCTTCTTTTACCATTCTTTAAAAAGAAGTTAAAATATGTTAGAAAGCAAATCAAAGCCCACAGTATTTTAGAAGACATTATAATTTCTTTGTCCATTGTGAGGTTTCAATTTATGGAGAACCCTTTGCCTTTTCAAGGAGGAGGGTTGACTGTGTCTTTCTTCTGAAGGTAATTTATTCAAGTGTTTACATCATTTTCTTGAGACAGAAAATCGTATGGTGCTCTGCAGGTGAGAGTCACCACTGCTTGCGTTAGGCTGAGATCTATTAAAACTGACTTCATGAGAGCTGGATGTGACAGACAAAATTTCCATGACTTCCTATAGCCATTCAGAGTTCTACTGACATTTTAACTTTAAATGATGGATCCGTGCATATTTTAAAGCTGGTTATTAATAACTGATTCTCATATTTTGAAGTTTTTTATGAAAAAACAATTTAGTCAAATGACTGTTTTCACTACAATTACCTCAATGCAAAATTTTTAAAAAGACAAATTCCTCAATTTCTCCTTGCTTCAGAAAAAGATTCAGAAGATAAAGAGAAAATGAGGGAGAAAATTAAAGTATGTCCAAAAATAATTATTAGCTGGAAATGGGAAGAAAATAATTTCTTCCTTATAAGGATATGCAAGGTCAAAGAATATTTTTGCAAGCTTCCATCTTAATTTTAATAGACAGTTTATAATAAATTGTAACAAATAGTACAAACAGTTTTCTGACTTATTTTCATGGAAATAGTAAATATATTATGGATGGAAAATTTGCTTCTTTACAATTTGGCTAAATAGGCAGAAAAAAAAAGAAGAGGCAGAGAAAAAGATACAGAAAAATATATGAAAATGGGTGTAAAATCCTATTTTTTTAAAGATTTTATTTATTTTATTTGACAGAGAGAGAGATCACAAGTAGGCAGAGAGGCAGGCAGAGAGAGAGAGGGAAACAGGCTCCCTGCTGAGCAGAGAACCCGATGTGGGGCTTGATCCCAGGACACTGAGATCATGACCTGAGCCGAAGGCAGTGGCTTCATCCAGAGCCACCCATGCACCCCTAAAATCCTATTTTTAATTGTGAAAATGTTTTCTGTTGCAGACATAAGGTAAATTTCACCAAAAACTTGTTCATAGTATGTTGTCTGCTATCTATTCAAACTCCGTGTGTGTGTGCAAACCGTACGAGATTGACGTGTGGCTTTAAACTGACATCTCATTGTAATTTTAGAGATGAGAGAGATTTTCTAACACAACTCATTTCGTTTTGTCTGAAATGCTGTCAGTAGCAATCTCTTTTGTTCAATATGAATCACCTTTTACCTATCAAGCTTTGAGTTTCTGTGCAGGATTTTTATAAGTATTTGCTCCAACATAAAACTTATACAGAAAATAAAATTATACTGATATTTTTCCTTAATGAGATTTTAATTTTTGCTCTGTAAAAAAGAATACATTTTATTAAAATTCTGAAATTGTTTTTTAAAAAAATAATAAATTTTTAAAAAATGAAAAAGAAAATAAAATTATTGCTGGATATCTAGCCAATTGGAAGCACCCATTTCATTCATCTTAAGTTTATCCTGGTTCCGCGAGTCAGGTTTGCACATCAGCCTCAATACATAACTCTGTAGAAGTTTTCTGGTTAAGCTACCATAGTGGCAATATACTCCTTTGTTTAACAGTATATGACTCATGAGTTTACAAACATGGAAGAAAGGAATTTAATATTTGATAAGTGCAGCTATTTCTAATAAAGCTTGCCCATGCTCCTTTGTACAAGTCTTGGCTTCCACAGCCCTTTAGACAACCACAAGTACTAAATCCACCATCAGAGGGCAAAGAGCTAGAATCAGTGCAAATATTCAAAAGCATATGCCAAGACACCAAAGGCAATTCACAACAAATTGAGAAACTTGAAAAATGGCATTACTTAGACTCTGCCAGAAACAGCAGCCTTCTTTCAGATGTGCACCTAAAATTCATTTATTTTATTTTATTTTATTTTATTTTATTTATTTGACAGACAGAGATCACAAGTAGGCAGAGAGGCAGGCAGAGAGAGAGGAGGAAGCATGCTCCCCGCTGAGCAGAGAGCCCCATGTGGGGCTCGATTCCAGGACCCTGGGATCATGACCTGAGCTGAAGGCAGAGGCTTCAACCCACTGAGCCACCCAGGCGCCCCACCTAAAATTCATTTTTTTTTTAAAAGAGTTTATTTATTTATTTGACAGAGAGAAATTACAAGTACACTGAGAGGCAGGCAGAGAGAGAGAGAGAAGGAAGCAGGCTCCCTGCTGAGAAGACCCGATGCGGGACTCGATCCCAGGACTCTGAGATCATGACCTGAGCCGAAGGCAGCGGCTTAACCCACTGAGCCACCCAGGCGCCCCTAAAATTCATTTTTAACAACGGTGTGCCCACACTGCTGAGTCAGTGTTGACGTTAAGGTATGAGAATTATTCAGCATGAAATACTCAGGAAGTAAACGGGGATAGGGCATTTGACCCCTGGGGCGGATCCTGGAAGGTGTTCATGACATCGATTCAGTGACTTACTATTTGTCTTTAAGAGAGGCACTATAGAGATGCTGGGGTGCCTCAGTCAGTTAAGTGTCTACCTTCAGGTCAGGTCATGAACCTAGGGTCCTAGGATCGAGCCCTGCACCAGGCTCCTTGCTCAGTGGGGAGTCTATTCTCCCTCTGCCTGCTACTACCCCTGCTTGCGCGCGCGCTCTCTCTCTCGCTCTCTCTCTGGCAAATAAATAAATAAAAATCTTTAGAAGAGGAGAGAGAAAAACTATTCTTCCACTTACCAAAAGTAAGAGTAATTAATAGCGACTTCAGTAGGGATCGTGATGCATTTTTGTTACTGTTTTTTCCTTCCCAAGAGAGGGAAGGATGGTTGGAAAAAATGTTCTATCAGATTAATCCCGGATGCCAGAGCTGTCTACAGCAGAGTATCTGAAAATGGACAGATCCTTAGCTATGGCCAGCTTGCCATTGACAAACTACTGCTTCCAGTGACCCTGAAGAATCAACATAAAAAGTGGAGGAAAAGCTATAGGGAGATCATCCTAATGTCTCAACTATGAATTTATCACTATCACCCATGTCTCTGAAATTTGCTCTGCTTTGTATTTTTGTCACTCGTAAGAGTTCGAAATAGACTTTAAAGTACCATTTTATGATCTATTAACTTCAAATCTGGCAGGAGAAAAAAAAAAAAAAAGGCCGCAGGACGAAGTAAAGCAGTGCAAAATGGCATTGCACTATAGCAAAACTTTCTGAAAGGCTTCACTTCCAGGACTGTGCTGAATTGGGAGAAATGGGAGGGGGAGACAAAGCATGAGAGACTGTGGGCTCTGAAAAACCAACTGAGGGTTTTGGAGGAGAGGGAGGTGGGGGGTGGTGTGAGCCTGGTGGTGGGTATTAAGGAGGGCACGTATTGCATGGAGCACTGGGCGTGGTGCATAAACAGTGAATCTTGGAACACTGAAAAAATAAAGCTAAATTAAAAAAAAAATTACTAGCAAATGTTATATGCCATATGGTAACTTTGATTTATAAAGTGCAGGTGTTTCATTCCGTCCTTCCAATTATTAAATAAAAATATTTTTACGGCGAGGATTTCTCCTTGTTCTCTCCTGGCACATTTTTACACAACTGGCCATTACTTCCTCGAGTCCCTTTACTTCGTCTGAGTTTTAAAACACCTTCTGCAGAGACTGTCATCCAGCCCCACTTAGAATCAGGGAGAGAGATCTGAACACAGGGTTCTATTGAGAACAATGGTTGCATAAATTTGGCTATTTCTGTCTATCTGTATAATCTCTACTCTCAAACAAAATATCTAGCAAAAAGCCCTTTTAACAGGTTCCTCAGGCTCCCTCTCAAGAAGTGTTGGTTGTCAAGGCTTCCCTGTGACCTCTCCCCAACCTCCTCCCTGGGGCTCTGGTAAAAGCTGCCTTGTTTCCTGGGGAGACTACCATCCCATTTTTCTGATGTTGGACTGAAGTGGTACATGCTTAGCTAAGCTCAATGAAAGGGCCCGTAGAGGGATTTTTGTGTTTTTTGTGTTTTTTCTCCTGCCAGCTGCTGTCTTGCTTCACACCAAAAGCTATAAATTCTTTACTGAAATAACCATCACTTCAAGGGGGCAGTTGGTCAGGAGCCAACTGCGGATGGTGAATGAAGGGGGTTTTCAAACGGCCACCTTGAAGCTAGCTAGCCATGGAATCCTAACTTGCCCACAAGCTGGAAATGGCCCAAACCAGATGGAATTTCAGTCAGTACACAGCCTCCCAGAGCTTTGGGGCTGGAGGAGAATACCCCCCACCCCCACAATGTTCTTTAGGGAAGATCTTGGCCAAGTAAGTCTCTGTGAAGCCATATGAACGGAATTTGTTTGTTTAACAATCAGCAGTTAGAATCAAGAAATGCGATGGATAAGGAAAGAGAGCCTGTAACACTCAGAGCAGAGAGACCCACATCCTATGCCTACAAGACAATATAGCAGCATAGGTGGCACTGGGGGATTTTACTGGGAAGAGAGTGCTCCTAATTAGATCATCTCCACCTAAAAAAGGAGTGTCACTTGTGGTGTTTTATCTTCCCAAGACAGTGAGATGATACCACGTGACATTTACTGAGCGCTCATATTACATCCATTATGCTGTATGTGTTCTTAAATATATTCGTATGTTAATTACTAGGAGACACAAGATTGCTATACGGACACATTTTGGCAATTTCATCTTGGTTCTGCACAATTTATTGCTTAACAATCGCAATAACTCTGTAAGAATCGTCACACCAACTCTACGAAGAAAGCAGTCTTTGCTGACTTTGGTCGAATAGGGCAGTTTTAAGACCTTGCTTAAGAAGTAATCTGTTTAATTATCTCAAAGAACCAATGAGGTAGAGGAGAGCCAGTGTTAAGATCTACATATAGATTAGAAAGCTGAGGCACAGACCAGTTAAGACACTAAGGTTGCACAGCTAGTAAGAGTGTAAAGCAGGAATGTGAACCACATCTATATGATTCTGGAGACAATACACTAAAATGCCAAAGATCAGACACTTTTCCAGAGTCAAACAGTTAGAAAGGTGTGGAGCTGTAGGTCAACCCAGGTAGTACGGCTTTTACACATCACAATCTTGAGCACTTTTCTTACGATTCATGGCTGAGTAAAATTGGGCAATGCTGGCAAGCATTCCACAATCAGTAAGGAAGAAGAGTTTAAATTTCCTCTTAGGAAAGAAACTACTATGGTTTGAGGGGTCCTTATAGAACAGACAATGGACAAGCAACGGATGTAACTTATAAATGCCCAACCTCCTAAATGGGATAAGCATCCCCATTTTAAAGCCAGAAAAACTGAGAGGAATTGCTGAAGGAACTCATCCAAACTGGCCAAGCAGGTGTTCAAGCCCAGCCTCTCTTGTTCTGGTTTTGTGACTCAGCGTGAAGAACCGGAGCTTGATGAGCTCTTGAAATCGAGCATCTGACAAGGGTCTGAGAGGGCTTGCAGACAGCCGAGCCGGACCAGGTGGTCTTTAGGACCTGACGGACACCTGGGGAGTGAGGCGCCCGTCCCTAGCAAGCTGGACCTAGTCCTGCTCCAAAGCCTACTCATCTTGCCAAACTCGGCAGGACTCAGAGTCACAGCCTCCATCAAGCTTCCAGCATCTCTTCTTCTGCAGGAAGCTTTGCCCCGCAGTGCCAGGATCAAAACAGGGTCTCCGCAGGCCTTTGCAGGTGGACTGTTACCAAGAAAGTAAACAATCTAAAAATCACAAACAGGGCTCTGGAGGAGGGAGGCAAGATAAGAGGTTTGACTACCCTTGCTTGCTGCCAGGTTGCCAGGGTGAGCTGCAGCTGGTCCGTGGGAAACTCATTATGGCCACTCGAAGCCTTGGCAAGGACATCGGGAAACCTGAGAGCCCAGCACGGAGCCTCCTGGCCCAGGGGTCAATCAAGCCGCGGTCAGGTCATAGCAGACAGCGCACACCAAAGGAAGGCAGCAGATTCAGCCCCCATAGTGCACATGGTCAGCTAAGTAGGAAAACAGGGCTGGATGGTAGAAGCAGGATCTCAGAATAGAATGGCCTGCGGTTTCTCTGCAGGGGAGAGAGAGGGGTGGCTCCCTTATTAATAATTATAATACCACAATAGGCATTAGGCAGAACCCCAGCCTCAAATAGGTTCACTGAATAGAGTTTAATGAGGGGGCAACTTCCAGAAAGGAGGGCAGGGCCAAAGGAACCCAAAAATGATGCTGAGGTACCTAGCAGCTAGTAACACCGTGAAAAGGGCAGAGGACTCTTGTGTTGCTAGGGATCAGAGAAGGCTCAGGGGAATGGTGATTAGACATGGATGTCACCATTTTTGTAACTGTGATGCTGAAGCGGGGAGGGAGTGGAGTAAATATTCCCCGTCTTGTTCTTCTTGCCCTCGGATCTCTTCCACTGCCTCTTCTTGGCTGAACCAACCCAAAAACCACATGGGAAATGCAGCCCACAGGAGGCAGTCTGTGCAAATCAGCTGTTCAGGGTACAGATGCAGAGAGAAATGGGTGTTTCTGAGAGAGCAAACACATTAACCATCTACCTTAATTAATGCTCCAGTCTTAGAAGAGCTATCTCCAATGCACAGATCTATAGTGACAGACAGGTACACACACGGGAAGAGGGAACAACAGGAGTCAAAAAACAACACATGCAATTTCCTTCCAGCCCTGGGGTCATGTAGACCCAGAATTTCTCCATGGTCCACTTTTGGAAGTGAAGCACAAAATCCAGATTCTTCTGTGAACCCACGTCTGAACACTGGGAAATAATTGGGATAACAATTAGACTTGAGGATGACCAAATTCAACACATCTGGGAGAGATATTGACCCCACCTCCCGGAAGCAAAGCATATCACGATGTAAATTCCATTGATTTTTAAATATTGGCAAATAATCGAAGAAAATCAGATCCTGGGATGACCGAACAAAAGACATCCATGTAGAAATTCATCTCACAGGCCAACTGCTTTAAGTAACTCTGGCTCTCCTATTCATGTCTTCTAGGCTTAACTTTGATCCAGACATTGCTGAGGCAAAAAGCTCCTATGTGGAGAACACAATTGATGGGGCAATTTTTTTTTTTTTCCTCTTTGTAGCCTGAATATATTTCACATTTATGCCCCAGGGCTTTTCCAAACCCTTAGCATGTGACATTTGTGGGAATCACCCAGGACTCTAGTCTGAGTAACTGAATCTATAAGGGGAAACAACGCTGACCAAGGTGCTACCCAAGCTAGGTTCTAATCATTTCCCTTTCTGTGCCTTAGTCTGGACAATCCCAGCTCATGCCCATGGTTTCTCAGAGAGTTCAAGTACAATGACCTCTGTGGTATCCAGAGGATGAGAACACGTTCTTATGTTGGCCTCCCCTCTCTTCTTCTTCTTCCTTCCTTTTTTTTTTTTTTTTTAAGATTTTTATTTATTTGACAGAGAGACAGTGAGAGAGAGAGAGAGAGAGAGAGAGAGAACACAAGCAAGGGGAGTGGAAAAGGGAGAAGCAGTCTCCCCATTGAGCAGGGAGCCTGATGCAGGGCTTGATTCCAGGACCCTGGGATCATGACCTGAGCTGAAGGCAGATGCTTAAGGACTGAGCCACCCAGGTGCTCTGACTTCCCCTCTCTTCTGTTGTAATTCTCTTGAGTCCCTCACTCCATGGGATAAAATACCAAAACAAATGATCTGCAAACAACCTTTTTCTCAGGCTCTGCTTTTTGGGGAGATTCCCATGTAAACTCCATCATTCTGAAAATTCCACTCTAGAAAAAAATCTTAAAAGGTCTCTCTGACTTTGTCTGAAAGACATGCTATGTTCACAGACTATTTAATGAGTATTTGTGGCACTGGATCCAACCCAACCCTTATTCTAAAATATTTAAACGATGGCATTTAAGCTGAGAGAAAAGATAGAAGGACAAGTTTTGGGTCCAGGTATGGACTGAAGTTAGGAATTAGGTCCCACTAAGAAGCATGAATTTTTGGCTACCTCCTAAGCCCTCACTCCTTAAAAAAATCAATAGGAATTTATCTTTAAACATTTGATTTTTTATGTGTTTAAGTGTTCATTCCAAAAATGGCTTTGCACTCTTTTCACCAGGGGAGCATGCCATACATGTATTAACAACCTTGCTAAGAACATATACAGGGGCAGTGCACAGAGCCTACTGAATAAGCCTATAAACAAAGAAAATAACATGTAGTGATTTATATTTATAAGCCACATATCGATCAATTAATCAAATACGTTCATCCATTTAATCTTAAAGTCAATGCATATTTATTTATGCTTCGTTTATGTTTTGTTTCAACCCTGGGCTACACCTTAGGGTTACCACAGTGAAACCAAAAGCTGTATTCCTTTTCCTCACAAAGGTCAAAGGCCGGTGGATGAGAAAGTTATTAGATAAGAGAATTTGCCCAGAAAGCAGAAAGCATTCTGGGACTGTATCCGTGGCACTTCTAAATTCAGGAGATAAGGAAAATTTTCTGTAAGGTTGTATGTTCAGCTGAGACCTTAAGAATGAGTCAGAGTGGGGCGCCTGGGTGGCTCAGTGGGTTAAGGCTCTGCCTTCGGCTCAGGTCATGATCTCAGGGTCCTGGGATCGAGTCCCACATCGGACTCTCTGCTCAGCAGGGAGCCTGCTTCTTTCTCTCTCTCTCTCTCTCTGGCTGCCTCTCTACCTACGTGTGGTCTCTGTCTGTCAAATAAATAAATAAAATCTTAAAAAAAAGAAAAAGAATGAGTCAGAGTTAGTTGTTTGATGAGTAGGGACAGGTACAGTTTCCAGCACGAGGACCCCAAGGTATAAGGACAGGTGTATAGAGAGGGTAGTGGAAGGATTGCATTATGGAGGGAGAGGATGAGGGGTTCTCAGAAGAGAGCCAGGAAGCAGGTCAGGAAGACCAGGTTACACATGTGAAGGAGTCTGGGCTCTGCTAGGTACGGTCTGGGGAGGGGCAGAAACCCCCAGGCCCTCCTTAACTTTCTGTGCGGGAGGGCATGACAGGACTTGGCAGCCAAGGGCAGCCCTCTGCAAAGAGAAGCAGGCGCAAGCTCTTGAAACAACAAAATCACACAGGGCGCACAAGGAGGCTGGTAAGTGGGATGACGCCCGATAGCGGTAAAAAGGCAAGTGAGGAAATCTGGGTGATAACCTGGGTATTTTTCAGTGCAGGGCTCCTGGCCAGGGACAAACACGTTATTCTTGTAGCTGTACTCATCCATGAGCAAAAATTATTTTGTGGCACTTGATAAACAATGGCATTTAATTACGTCCAGCACTTTGCCATTATTTTAAAATATTACAAATCCTCCGTTCCATAGACTACATCTAGCATATCCACCACAGGACGCTCGGAGTTACAAAAAACTGGCAAGTGTAGACCCCCCCCCCCAACCTTGAATCTTCAGAACCCAGGCTTCTTTCAAAGTCAACATTTAGTACCTGCCAGGTTTTATTGATCTGGTCTCAGCTCTTCTGCCTCAGGAGTCAGGTTCTGTCTTAGGCCATGATCATGGGATACCTGAACTTGGAGACAAAGCAGCTGCCAACCAAGCCATGTGATTTACTGGGAGCCCGTCTGCACCAGCGCCAGGAAGAGTTTGATCAAAATATGTTGAAGGGGGCCATGCACCAGCAAGACTCCCCCTGTTTTATATATTTTTTTTTAAAGATTTTTTTTGTGTGTGGTAATTTTTTTTTTCACGGTTTAATTTTCATTTTTTATTTTTTATATAAACATATGTTTTTATCCCCAGGGGTACAGGTCTGTGAATCACCAGGTTTACACACTTCACAGCACTCACCAAAGCACATACCCTCCCCAGTGTCCATAATCCCACCCTCTTCGCCCAAACCCCCTCCCCCCAGCAACCCTCAGTTTGTTTTGTGAGATTAAGAGTCACTTATGGTTTGTCTCCCTCCCAATCCCATCTTGTTTCATTGATTCTTCTCCTACCCACTTAAGCCCCCTTGTTGCATCACCACTTCCTCATATCAGGGAGATCATATGATAGTTGTTTTTAAAGATTTTTATTTATTTATCTGACAGACAGAGATCACAAGTAGGCAGAGAGGCAGGCAGAGAGAGAGAGAGGAGGAAACAGGCTCCCTGGCAAGCAGAGAGCCCGATGCGGGGCTCGATCCCAGGACCCTGAGATCATGACCCGAGCCGAAGGCAGAGGCCTCAACCCACTGAGCCACCCAGGCACCCCGTGACTCCCCCTGTTTTAAACACCGCCATATTCTCTTTACATCAACAGATTATCGTTCTGCTTCCCTTGGCGATCTTTTCCAGGCTCATTTACATCTAGTCCAATGCCACCATTTTTAGAGCACCGGTTCCAAGGCCAAGAGGGTCACTAAGGGTGCAAACAACAGAAGACACTCTCTGTCATGACCAGGTCAATGGCAACCCTGCCCTTGCACGCCTCAAGGGTGAGTACCTCCCTACACTGGGCACACTCAGTACCCCACATCCCTCACCCCGAGCCAAATTCTAGCCCTGCCCCGACTCATTCAAAAAGTAGTGCAAAGAGAGGAGGTCCTTTCTTCATGCTGGCCAGAAATGATTTATCCTTCTACACAATCCCTTCCATAGCTAATGATATATTTCATATCGCCAAATCATTCAAATTGAAAGCAAGTATACTCCAAAGAGAGAACAACATAAGGTGTAATTGTGAGATCCTCGGCCCTGCAGAAATATGGGAGAGCTCACACTTGAGCATCGTGTCTTCACTCCTATGAAGGACATGAATCGATCCTCTGAATAACTGAGATGTGGAGAATAGAACAGAATACTCTAAAGAGATTTTAGGAAATTAGTTGGGTTGGCCGGGGTCGGGGGACACCTGGGTGTCTCAGTCAGTTCAGTGCCTGCCTTTGGTTCAAGTCATGATCTCAGGGTCCTGAGACTGAACCCTGCACTGAGCTCCTCGCTCAGTGGGGAGCCTGCTTCTCCTGCTCCCTCCGCGTTTCCCCCACTTGTTCTGTCTCTGTCTGTCAAACAAAGAAATAAAACCTTTTAAAAATTTAAGAAAAAGATGGGCCCCTAGGTGGTTCAGTGGGTTAAACCTCTGCCTTCGGCTCAGGTCATGATCTCAGGGTCCTGGGATCAAGTCCCCCATTGGGCTCTCTGTTCAGTGGGGAGCCTGCTTCCTCCTCTTTCTCTCTGCTTGCCTCTCTGCCTACTTGTGATCTCTCTCTGTCAAATAAATAAATAAAGTCTTTAAAAAAAATTAAGAAGAAAGAAAATTACTCAGGGGTGTTTGCATCATTCCTACATTCACCCATGTAACCACAGGGTCTTAGCACCTACCATGTACCAAGCACTGGGCCCTGTGCTGGGGACACAGATGACACAGAGGTGAAAGAGAGTATGCAAGGAAGGAATGTAGTCTACCCTCATGTCACTGTGAAGATGACAGAGACAGTGACAGAAAGTTCAAAAGGAGTGGAAAAAGCTTCTTCAGGAGCACAGCCCATCATACAAGTAATACATAAGCTAATAATTGCAGAGTTCTTCAATCAGGGCCTAGAATATTATAGCACTCAATAAAATTTCTTGACATAGTTAAGAAAATAGAATAGCAATAATACATTTGTTTTCCTTGTAGAGCTATTATGTTTATCCAAGTAGATAAAAAAAAGTAAAAATGAACTAAATAAAGCAACTGTCCTGTTGCCATCCCACACTCACGGAAAGCTCACCATCTAAAGAGCAATTTCTAAGTGGCAGATTGAAAATGAGACATGTCGCCTATACTTTGAATGCAAAAGTGATGATAACCACTGGCCACCTTCTAATAACAACTAGTAGTAGAAGCAAATAGATCAGTTCCTAGGAGAATTGGTAGACGGTGTAAAAATATTGCCCAGAAGCAAAGAACTAAAAAAAAAAAAAAAAAAAAAAAAAAAATTCATATCCTTTGTACATGGGCACTCAGTGGACTGTATCTGACCACTACACTTGCTTTTATGATGAGTCATATAAGTCCAGAATGTCAAAATGGTCAAGCCTCAAGTTCAGGAGAAGTTCTGGAACCAGAATGCCTACATTGTTGTTCTCCTTGGCCACTGGCTCTCTGCTGAGCCTCGAACAAGTTGCTTAACCCCTCCCTCTCATTGTTCTCAATTGTAACAAAAATTCCTATTTCATAGGATTCCTATGAGTAATACTTAAGCTAATAATTGCAGAGTTCTTCAATCAGGGCCTCGAACATTATAGCACTCAATAAAATTTCTTGACATAGTTAGTGGAAAATAGAATAGTAATAATACATTTGTTTTCCTTGTAGAGCTATTATGTTTATCCAAGTAGATAAAGTAAGTTAAAATGAACTAAATAAAGCAAATTAAAATATGTACATTGTGGTTATATATATATGTGTGTGTTTGTAATTTTTTCTACCATTTTTCAGGGTATAAGTCAGTGATTATAAATTTACACTCACAATGTTGTGTGACTGTCTAGATTATTTCCAAAATGTTTTCATTACCCCAAATGGAAACCATGTAAGCATTAAGCAGTAACTCCCTATTCATGTCTCCAGTCCCTGGTCACCTCTACTGGACTTTATAGTGCCATAAATTTTCCTATTCTAGACGTTTCATGCAGTATTTGTCCTTCTGTGTCCAGCTTATTTCACTTAGCATAATTTCTTCAGGGTATATCCATACTGTAAAATGTAGCTGATCTTCATTTCTTTTTATGACCGAACACTATTACATTGTATGTGTGTATTACAGTTGGTTCACTTCTGTTGATGGACAGGGAGTTATTTTTATCTTTTGTTTATCTTGAGTAATGTTACAGGAACATTGGGTACAACTATGTGTTTGAGTCTCTGTTTTCAATTCTGGTGAGGCTCTGTCTATAGTATTAGAATTATGGGGCCATATAATTTCATACTGAGCTTTTGAAGGACTGCCATACTATACCCTCACCAGGATGTGTTATGTGATGATGATGATGATCATGGTGGTGATGATGAAAATTGCCATCTTTGAAAGTTAAACTTGTATCTCAGTGCAGTTTTGATTTGTATTTACCAAATGACTGCTGATGGTGAACATTTTTCCTATGTTCTTGGCCACTAGCTTTTTTTTTTTTTTTTTTTTTTAGAAATATCTATTCAAGGAACACCTGGGTGGGTGGCTCAGTGGGTTAAAGCCTCTGCCTTTGGCTCAGCTCATGATCTCAGGGTCCTGGGATCCAGCCCCACATGAGGCTCTCTGCTCATCAGGGAGCCTGCTTCCCTTTCTCTCTGCCTGCCTCTCTGCCTACTTGAGATCTCTGTCAGATAAATAAATAAAATCTTAAAAGAAAAAGAAATATCTATTCAAGTCCTCTGCCCAGGTTTTACTGAGAGGTTTGGTTTTCTGTTGAGTGGAAGGAGTTCTTTATCTATTTTCGATATGAAACCCCTATCAGACATATGATTTACAAATATCTTACCCCATTCTGTAGGCTGTCCTTTGGCTTTCTTGATAATAGTCTCGATGCACAAGAGATTTTAATATTGATGGAATTCCAATCTCTCTATTTTTCGCAGCTGACGCCAAGATCATGAAGATTTACCTGTTCGTTTCCTTCTAGGAGCTTTTGGTTTTAGTTTGAATTACATACGGTAAATTGTTTTTGAAATACATTGGGTATTTCTTAAGACTGATGAGTCACTGACCTCTACCTCTGAAACCAATGATACATGATATGTTAATTAACTGAACTTAAATAAATGAATGAATAAATGAATAAATAAATAAAACATATATCACATAGTATTAGTAGTTTTTCACCCAGTTCCCATCACTGTGGCAGAGCGTTCTCCCAGCGCTGCATGTGGCTGTAGCTTCCCTCCTCAAGGTTAGCCAATTCCTGTCCAAAAGACTCAAGCAGCTGCAGTTCAACAGCTCTTTATGACGTAAGTGCCCCTGGTCTCAAGCACCAGTGATAAGCAGACTTTGACTCTGAAGATGCATATTGCTGAGTGAAACAAGTCAGGCAGAGAAAGTCAATTATCCTACGTTTTCATGAATTTGTGGAACATAAGGAACAGCATGGAGGACATTAGGAGAAGGAAGGGAACAATGAAGGGCGGGTGGAATCAGAAGTGGAGATGAAGCATGAGAGACTGTGGACTCTGGGAAACAGACTGAGGGTTTCAGAGGGGAGGGGGTGGGGGATGGGTGAGCCCAGTGATGGGTATTAAGGAGGGTACGGATTGCATGGAGCACTGGGTGTTACACACAAACAATAAATTGTGGAACATGACATCAAAAACTAATGATGTACTGTGCAGTGACTAACATAACATAATAAAAAAAATAAATAGCAAGTACTAAAAAAAAAGAGAGAGAGAGAGAGAGAAAATTTCAATTAAACCACGACTGATTTAAAGAAGAAAAAAAAGTCCTAGAAATCCATAGCAGCTTTTAGTAGTTATTTCCTCAACATAAAAATTTCCAAATGTGTGCAAAACCCCAATAACTTTGTGTTTCCCTCTGCCGACTAATCCTTCAGTCGGTTATTCCTTCACTTACTAAGGAATTCATCATTAAGGCCTATTTAAAGAAATCTCGTTCAGCATATTTTACCATGTCCTGATATTAAAAATAACAATGAGAAATGGACTGGGGAATTAAAATAGTCCACAAAATCAGGTACCTTCACATTTGAAAAAATATTTAAGTTCGCCAACTTAAAGTCAGGTGTGACACAACTGTATTTTAAATGCTCTCTGCCTAAACCAAAGTAAATAATGTGCTCACAATGAGCTATTCGATTTTCTGTGGTAATATTTCCTTAATGACTGCACTGAAGTATTTAAAATTACACAGTGACTTTTAATTGTGAACAGCACTTAGCTCATTAACTTGCAGTTTATAAGCTTTTGGAAGGTAATACCATCAAGACCATGTATTTTTATACCCAAATCCCACCATATTTCTTTCACATCATGGGCACACAGGAAGCACTTGTTGAAAACTTACAGTCATATATATAGTTATAGCTGGCAGTTAATCAATATTTGATGATTGAATGAAAAGCATTTTAAAATGAAAAAATATACTGTAGAAAACACATATGGGAAGAATGAAAAATTCCTATTATTGAGAGTTTATTATATATTGACATTCCATATATTAATATGATGGAAAAAATATATATATATGTATCTATATACATAATTATAATGTATACATTATATGCATATAATTATGTATATAGATACATATATACATAATATATGTAAAATTATGTACATATATACATATAATTATATACATATAATACATACATATGTAAACATATATAATAATTCTATACATTAATATGATGAAATGTATATATACATATATGTGTATATATACACATAATATGCATAGACTGTATACATTATATACATATAATTATGTATATATTAGATACAATACATATAATACCATACATATAATACATATGTACATATGTAAACATATACATACATAATTCCATACATTAATATGATGGAAATATATACACACACACATATATATAAAATCTCTAGAAATACATAGATAAAAATGCAGAAAATCTCTAGAAATGAAGACAACTTCCCAGAAGAATAATAAAGTAACTATGGAAAAACCCAATGCCACTTACATTAGAGTATGTCTGAGGTATGTAGTGACTTCATTGTATAGTATATTTTATTTATTGCATTTGTTTGCTTGGATTCCTCTGAAGGAATAATAGTTTGGATGAGTCAGAAAGAAATCTTGCAGAACTGACCTAAATGCTTCTACTTCAGGGAATGAGATTTGGAAGCAGAGTTCGTTTGAGGAAACCAGAACCAGTTCAATTTTGAAACCCTGGAGCCGGGGGTGAGTCTCCAAAGACACGGCCTCTTTCCTGCACAGGATTCTTTTTGAAAGTGTATTTTACAATACTTTGAAGATTTATACTTATTTTCTATTTCTCCACAACAGCTCTATATTTTGCCAGGTGAGCAGACACAAATCTCTGATTGGTTTCTAACGGGAAAGAGCATACTGGGGACACCTAGGTGGCTCAGTCCATTAAGCATATGCCTTGGGCTCAGGACATGATCCCTCAGTCCTGGGATCGAGTTTCATTTTGGCATCTCTGCTTAGTGGGGAGCCTGCATTTCTCTCTCTGTGTGTCTGCCTCTCTGCCTACTTGTGTGCTCTCTCTCTCTCTCTCTCTCCCTTTCTCCCCATTAAGTAAATAAATAAAATCTTTTTTAAAAAAAGAGCATATTGATAAAATATCTTTAGTTCAACTAGTTACGGCAACAAAACAACAATGCATTTAACCTCATGAGTGGTTCTTCACTTGATGCTACTATTATCATTTTAATAAAAGGTTGGTTGTTTTCTGAAATGACAGGTATTGCCAGCTGTATATTGACAACCTTCTATAGAAAGCTCTGGGGCAAGTATGAGGTTCACTGGTTTGGCATTTGAGAGAAAGAAAGAAATCTTTATTTTTCCATGACATAGAGTATCTGAGGCTTCATTCTCAGTCTATCAACCTTACCTCTTCTTTAAAGAATAAGTGTCTTTTAAAAATGACACGACTGTGTCTTCAACACCTTTAACAGGCTAACCGTGTTTGAAGCAGGGTCTCAGGTTTCTACCAAGAAAATGAAGAGGAAGTTACAGACTGTGATGGGAATTTATATTAAATTGGATCCTTCCTGAACTGGTAGAATACATGAAAAAAATGAAAATAAGGAATAATAGCACCAGTCATTCATCACTTCAGAGACATATTTTAAAATATCCATAAAAGTCTATTCAGTTCAGAAACTACTCTCATTTTGACAATATTATGTCCCTATAGACCTCATAATGGAAATAAATATTTGCAATGAAAGCTCACTTTGTACAATATGGGACAATTTGATTTTTTAAATAGTCTGTCTTTATGTCACCTCTGCCTTGCCCTGGTGAGTGACTGGGATTACATTGTATATATAGTGCATACTTGAATAATGAAATTTTCTATCAGTGTTCTTTAAAATCTTGGCATGAGCTGCAACTACAAAATAATTGTGTGCAGGGCAAGTGATCTTTAAAATCGTTTTGCAAGGCTGTTCTGCTCTTAGCTGAACCTTTTCACTTTTGATTAATACTCTTTCCTGTTTTCTGGTTCAGAACACTGCTTCCTACAGCTACAAATTCAGTTTATGGAGTGCCTTTGACCTGCACTCCACTGGATAAAAGTAAGTGTCAATTCAATGAAATCCAAGGATCTGTCTCTTCAGCATCTTCAGGTTATCGTGGACAATGCAAGGGCTCTGTGAAGTTACATTTTTGTGTGAGCACCAAGTGCCAATAAAGAGAGTTAAAATAACATTTTAAAATCTATTTGATTTCCTCTAATCTAGCCTGTCAGATGGTTTTGGATGAAGTACGTCTAATGATAAGAGCTCAAGAGTTCACTCCAAGTTCTTCATGAAACAAAACAAAAGACAAGTTCATTCTAGAGACCTATGGATTTATATTCATTTGCGTAACCCTTCGCAGTTATTACTCAGATTTTAGTAACAGCAAAAAAACACTCTTTATCTTCTCTCGTTCACTCTCCTCCTTAACCTCTACTTGCCACAGTCTGTACTAGAATTAAAAGCATAATTAAAGCTGAAAGGCTCTGGTTTATTAAAGACAATCATTGAAGTTGAAACACACTTTGTCCTCATATTTAATGAGCACCTACAACAAAGCTTGAAGGTAGAACAAGGAGCAAAGTGTTTTATTTCTTTGCACTCACTACGTAGATACAGTTCCCTCACTTCTTCCCCTATACACCCCACCGTCCCCTGCCCTGCACATATGCCTAACAACGCACGGTTCACACAATTCTTTCCGAAAGCGGAGGTAAGGAAAACAATAGGATGGACAGGGATGGACACGCTGTGGGGAACACTGGAGAATGGTATTCCAGTAAGATGCATCGTAGAACAGGGCAACTGGCTGCCTCAGGCAGCAGAGACTCTGCCTCTTGGTTACAGCTCAGGTCACGATCTCAGGGTCATGAGATCAAGCCCTGCATCAGGCTCTGCACTCAGCACAGACTCTGTTTGGGATTCTTACCCCTCATTCTCCCTCCCCTTCTGCATCTCCCCCAACTTATGCACACAACACATGCACATGTGCTCTCTTTCTCTCTCAAATAAATATATAAAGAAAAATTTCAAAACTCATAAAAAATCATAAATAAAATCTTTTTTAAAAAGATGCATTATGGGATTTCAGTTGTCCAGAAACACCATATAATGTCAGTCCATTCCTATCCATGATACGAGTGGAACAGTTTTTTCAAAATCATGAAGGGTCTCAACACTCTTGTGGTAAGTAGCAAAGCTACAAGAGAATGATGGTGAAGTAAAACATAGTGACAAAGGACATGGGTTTGAGTATTTATGCTCCATGTTGTTGGCTCTGTTTCCTTGGACATGTCCCTTAAAATCTCCCAACCTTACTTAAAATCTCCCAACCTTACTACAAAGATGAAGCAATTGACGTTTAAAAAGCTTACGTCCAGGCTAGCATGAGCGGTAACCAAGATGTGAACTCAAGAATATTTAAATACAACCTCTGTGTTCTTTTTCATTATTATGCCATTACCACCTGTCCATGATTATACAGAATCTTCTTCCCTCACATAAAGCCCTCAGTCTAGCGTCTCATGCATGGCAAATGCTGAGTGAATGTTGTTTATGAAAACTGTGTTCAGTGACCTTGGCTGGGTGAGGCAGTTTGGTTTGAGAAGTGAAACAGTAGGAGATGAGAAGAAAAGGTTGGCACTGGTTAATGTGGACAGACCTCCTTGTGCAAAATTTGAAAGATTTATTAGCCTGATGTAACAATTTTTGAAAACTTTTCGCCAAGCTGCCATAAATATGTCTAAGACTGTGCCTTCTCTGTGTTTATATAATTTTGCCAGAAAGATGAGCAATTACTATTCATGTATGTAGACTGTATTTAGGTGCAAATGAGGTTTCCATGATTTTGCAAGTGTCCAGGATAATCACTGCTTTGGCGAACACGGGCCTGAGAAGCAGACACAGGTCTTGGCAGCTGCTGCCAGAAGGGAAGGGGTAAGTGGGATCTCCCAGGGCAGACTTGTCCCAGCAGGGGCTGGGTCCAGGATAATAAATGAAAGATGCACAGAGCATGCCACAGACCAGGATTCAGATCACATTATGTTAAATTAGAAGCTTCACATAAATAAGCAGGCTTTCCCTTGAGAAAGGGATGAGGTTTATATGAGACTGCAACCTAGTTTCTTCTGTACAGCTCTGGTTTGCTACAGTCTTTGTCAATGACATCCCTCATTCCACCAAGGGTGTTTCTGCCACGACCAATGACAACTTATACTTTGTCCAGTTTACTTTATTGTGTGTGGTTCTTTAGAATACATCAATCACTTGATGTATCTGCTGGAAGGAGAGCAAATTATGAGGAGTGTATCCCAGTAATTTTAAAATAAAAATGGCTTTAATCTATTTCATAATGAAAACTTATGTGAGAGACAATCTTGTTAAATGGAAAAGGATGGGGAAATTCAAGGGGCCCCATCAGTAACTACATTCAGTTCAGTCACTTAAATATCCTTTAAGATGCCTTGGTTTCTCCTTACATATCATGTATGATGCCTAGAAAAATGACCTGATTCTTTTTTATCCCCATTACCTCCACTATTAAAATCACAAAGGATCTCATACATAATTTTCATGATATAAAAGAATGGCAAACCCATGATACTTGTCAATTAATTTGAACTCTACCCTCAAAAGAATGCTCATTGACTGAAAGATAAGGGGCTCCTTACAAAACTGAACGTGGTTGTAACAACTATGCAAAATTCAAAGCCCTCACCATCTCACCACGAAAAGCACAAAGAAAGTAAAGACGTTGACGTAGTTCTAGATTACGGTGATTAGTTTCAGATCTATGAGTTTAAAGTTGTGGGTACTTTTAGATAACTGAATGAGTAAGGCAACTAGAGCAGGATAAAAGAATGCAGTGATTTTCTTGCTATTATTTATGATAGTTTTGTGATGAGACTCTTCTTTTTCCAGGATCCTATATAAAATGTAGACAAATGTTGACATTGGGAATCTGCTTGTATTTTATTTTGACACATTTTGTCATCTCTAGTTTAATAGGTGTAGGAAATCTCCTGAGACTTATTGATTCTGAGTGAAGTAGGATGAAAAAAAACTCATTTGCAAGGGAAATACTTGACACAGTGAATCAGGTAGCATTTATGCAAAATTCAAAAAAACTGAATTGTGTCTACTGTAGTCTTTTATAAATATTTATGATGCTAATTACAGAAATTTGTCCTAGTTTGCTAGGGAATAGGCTAACCAAATCTCATTAGAAAAACAAAATTCAGTAGGCAGAATCTTATTATATCTATAAACTAAGACTGGGATAATATTTGAAAGTCTTACCTTAAACATTCTTATATGCATTATCTGAGAGTATTAACTGAAAAGAAAAATATCTGAATCCATGATAGCAGATATAAACACTCATGCCAAATATTTTAGAATGCCAAGTCTGTCATTTCGATGCTCCTTGACCAAGGCAGAGTCAATGAACATGAAATTCTTATCTTGCCTCTGATTTATATTAAATGATCTTAGAATTGTTGTCAGTGTGTTTCTTCCTCCAATTAATCAGTTTAGCATCATGTCAATATTTAAAGAAAATGGTGATTTTTTCCAAAAATTCATCTCTTGTAGTTTAAATAGCATCATCAAAAACCAAAAAAGACTACACATCAAATGGGAGGAAACATTTGCAAATCTTCTTTTTAATAAAGGAATTGTATGAGAACACATGAAGAACTCTCACAACCCAATAACAGAAAAGGCAATTCACACCATTTAAAAATGGAAAAAGGTTTGCATGGATATTTCTCCAAAGAAATATTTGGGCAGTTTCCCTAAAGGCCAGTTATAGAATTAGCTCATGACTAATAATTCCACTTCCAGGTTTGTACCGCAAATAAAAAGATATGTTCACACAAAAACATTTGCGTAAGTATTCATAGCAGCATTATCCATTATTGTGAATATCTCCCAAAGTGGAAACATACCAAATTCCCATCCACAGATGAATGGATAAACAATCATACAATAGAAAATTATCCATCAATACAAAGGAATGAAGTACTGAGATATTCTGGAACATGGATAAACCTCAAAAAATCGTCCTAAGTGGAAAAAAAAGCCAGTCACTAAGGGCCACATATTGTACGACTCTTATCAGTATGGAATGCTCAGAATGGGCAACTCCATAGAAACAGAAAGATTAGCAGGTTGCTTAGGGCTAGACAGAGAGGTGAATGGAGAATGATGCCTAATGGGTGGCCTGTTTCTTTCTGGAATGATGAGTATGTTGTAAAATTAGATTATGGGGGTGGTTGCATGACTTTGTAAAAACAATGAAAACCAATGAATTATGCACTTAAAACAGGAGAACTTTATGATACCTAAATCATATCTCAAGCTGCTAAAAATGTGTGTCTTGATTTTTCTATGTTTGTATAATTCTTGGTTACTCTTGGTTACTCTTAATTTTTTGTTTCTTGCTTTTGTCTTTTTTTTTTTTACATACTTTCATTTTTCATATGGAAGTAATCCAACCAAAACCTACTGTTGGATGAAAACTCACTTATTGACACCTCGAAGAAAAATATCTATAGGAGAAGCTCAATAAGGAATATCACTTTGGGGATTCCATGTTAGCCTAAGAAATAATAATTTTCTATATTCATATTGAACTTGCGGACTTTTTTGTATGTATCGTGCCTAAAGGTTATAGATGTGTTTGATTTAGGCAAGAATATTAAACTAAAATTGTAGGTTTCAGCTATTTAGAAAGAGTACCTATTAAAGGTTTAAGCTCTGCTGAGTTATAGCTTGAAAGCTAGTGAAGGTAAGGACAGGACCCTAGGGTATCTCAAAAACCTCTTTAATAAAATCCATCTGCTGAAATCATAGAAAGGAAAAAAGAAGAAAAGGAGAGTAATATGGAAATGGGTACAAATCGTAACCCAGAAATACATATCAGGTATTCTCCTTGAGAGAGAAAGTGCCGAGTTAAAAAGAAGAGGAAAGGGAGGAGGATGAGGAGGAGAAGGAGAAGGAAGTGGGGGACCAGGGTGAGGAGGGTGAGGAGGGGAAGGAGGAAAGAGGAGCGGAGACGGAATGGAACTAAACAGAGCATTAGATGGTTCATCTTCCTAACTGCTGTGTGGCAAAAGTAATTTGGGATTTTTTTTCATGATAAGTAAAAGAGTGCTGAAAAACAACCACCACAACAAAACAACTCACTTTAACATTAGTCACAAGATGCATAGGTAGTAGAACGCATAGGTTAGAAACATAGTCTGAAATCAGGCCACCTGTGTTCAAGTCTACCTCCCTTAATAACAGTAACTTAATGGAGTTACTTAATTTCTCTTTTCCTGGGTTTCCACCTGTGAATATCATGGAATAGTGTTATTAGACAGGACTCTATGACTGTAACCATAGGAAAACCACATAAACTCACTGACGTATGAGGGAGTAAGTAGAGCAATGGCCAAGATTCCTTTCAGTTCTCAAGTATAGGGCATCTGCTTTTTTGTTTGTTTGTTTGCTTTGTTTTGTTTGTTTTTTAAGATTTCATTCATTTATTTGACAGAGAGAGATCACAAGTAGGCTGAGAGAGAGCAAGGGGTGGAGGCGTGGGAAGCAGGCTCCCTGCTGAGCAGAGAGCCCCAGGCAGGGCTCGATCCCAGGATCCTGGGATCATGACCTGAGCGGAAGGCAGAGGCTTAACCCACTGAGTCGCCCAGGAACCTCTGCTTTGTTTTTAAATTAAAGTTTAGTTATAACAGTTTCATCTATAGCCTTACCTGGAACTGGTCAATATTAAACATCTGAATTCTAAAGCTGTTCTCAGAGTTGCAGTGGCCTGAGCAACCCTCAAGAGACCACCAATGAGGAAAATGTCCAGGAGAAAGACCCAGAGAAACATCATCTATCTGGAATGGCTTTTTCACAGATCAAATCGAGGACACTATTAAGAGGATGAAAGTGGGTCCAGTGACCATTTTCTAACACACACACATTTTCCTCCAGATCTTTAATCAAAGACCAACCTGGGTCCTGCTGGAGGGGATTGTGCAGAAGTTCTGATCAGTTGGGTTTAAGTAAGAGAGCCTATTCTGGTGGGCCTGGCATAATCAGTGAAGACCCTTTAAAAGACTTTGACATTCCCCTGACTGTATTCTAACTACTGGTCTAAAATTTGTTTTCCCTTTCCAGGATCTTCCTTTCCTGAGTCTTCAGCCAATACACAAAGGAGTCTCAGTCTGCTGAGTCTTTTCTTCTTGAATTTCTGCTCTATGGAGTTCAAACCTACCTCATCAGTTCCAACAATCATATACACCAGTTCCTTGCAGTTCCTCTGTCTCTCTCTCTCTCCCTCTCTCTGCATAGATACCCAGACAGACAAATACATACTAAATGCTTTTGTTTGCCCATACAAGGCTTTTCTAAGAGGTCTGGAGAGTGCTTTTTCTCCCTCCTTTACCCACTTTCCTAATTGATCTGTTCATGGCAACCATTTCCTTCATAGCCTTACAAAGCCCCGGGCTTAGTCTGTTGTAGCATCCAAGCTAATGAAATTCTAATGGGGACAATAAGTAAGAGAAGATAGACTAATAAAAAAGGCCAAAAAACCCCTATACACCAACAAAGTAAAAGCCAACAGATACAAATTCAAATCTCCTTATAAATCTAAATTTCCTCCCTTAGCTATGTAGGCGAGGCCTTTGCACGTACCATCAGAGTTCCTAAGGCAACTGTGAGCAGTGGGAAGGAGAGACGTTATCCATGTTTACCTCATTTTATTGTGCTCCCCCTATCGTGTTTGCAGACTATGGGGGTTTTTTGTTGTTTGTTTTGTTTTTCTTTACAAACTGAAAGTTTGTAACAAGCAACCCCGCAACCCTGCATCGAGCAAGTCTATTAATGCTATTTTTGCAACAGCATCTTCCCACTTTGTAGCACATTCTGGAAATTTTCACAATATTCCAAATTTTTCACCATTATATTTGCTATGTAATCAATGATGCCTGATGCTGCTCTTGCAATTGTTTTAGGGCTCTACAGATCATGTCGACACAAGATGGTTGGTTTAAGTGATGGCCATGTGCTCTGAATGTTCCGCTGACTGGCTGCTCCCCCATCTCTATCCCTCTCCTCAGGCCTCCCCATTTCCTGAGACACAATAATTTTCAAAACAGGCCAATTCATCATCTGACAATGGCCTGTATGTGTTCACATGTAAGGGAGTCACAAGTCTTTCACTTTAAATCAAAAGCTAGAAATAATTAATTAGTTTGGTGAGGAAGACATGTCAAAAGCCAGGACAGACTGAAACCAAGATACCTCTTGTGCCAAACAGCCAAGTCAGGAAGGCAAAGAAAAGGTTCTTGAAGGAAATTAAAGTAAACACATGAATGGTAAGAAAGCAAAAGAGCCTTATTGCTGATATGGAGAAAGTTCTAGGGGTCTGGAGAGAAGATCAAACCAGCCACATCAATCTCCCTAAGATCATTCATGAAGGTGGCTACATAAACAACCCCTCTTCAATCTCAATGAGAAGTCTTACACTGGAAGAAGATACCATCTAAGAATTTGATAGCTCGGGAGAAGACAGTGCTTGGCTTCAAAGCTTGAAAAGAAAGGCTCTCTCATTGGGAGCTAATGAAGCTGATGGCTTGAAGTTAATGTTCATTTACCATTTCAAAAATCACAGGACCTTTACGAACTGCACTAAACCCATTGTGCCTGAGCTCTATAAATGGAATGACAAAGCCCAAATGACAGCACATCTATTTACAACATGGTTTACTGAATATTTTAAGCCCATTCTTGAGAACTACTGCTCAGGAAAAACAAAATCTTTTTCGAACTGCTACTGTTCAGTGACAATGGACCCGAAAACTCTGATGGGGGACGGAGAACAAAATTAATGTTACTTCTATGCCAACTAACATGACATCCATTCTGCAGTCCATGACTCAGAGAGTAATTTCAACTTTCAAGATTTATTATTTAAGAAATACATTTTGTAAAGCTCTAGTTGCCACAGAGAGGCTTCCTCTGATGAATCTGGGCCGAGTAAATTGAAAAATCTTCTGGGAAGGATTCACCACTCCAGATGCCATCAAGAGTATCGGCGAGTCATGGAGGTCAAAATACCAGTATTCACAGGCGTTTGGAAGAAGTCGATTCCAACCCTCAAGGATGACTTTGAGGGGTTGAATACTTCAGTGAAGGGAGTCACTGCAGATGTGGTGGAAATGCCAAGAGAGGAATTAGAAGTGGAGTCCAGAGATGTGACTCAACTTCTGCAATCTCATGATCAAAGTAGAAGAAATGAAGAGTTGCTTTTTATGGATGAACAAAGCAAGTGGTTTCTTGAGCTGGTACAGATGCTGTGGAAATTGTTGACATGACAACAAAGAATTTAGAGTGTTTCATTAGCTTAGTTGGCAAAGCAGTGGCTGGGTTTGAGAGGATTGACTCCAATTTTGAAAGAAGTACTAGTGTGGGTAAAATGCTATCAAAAAGCATTGTGTGCTACAGAGAAATCATTTGTAAAAGGAAGAGTCAATTCATGCAGCAAACTTCACTGATGTCTTATTTTAAGAAAAGGCATAACCACCCCAACCTTCAGTAACTACCGACCGATGGGTCAGCTGCCATCAACATCTTTCTGTAAAGAATGCCTTGGGATTTCGATAAGAATTGCACTGAATCTGTAGATCACTTTGGGTAGTACGGGCATTTTACCAATATTAAGTATTTCAATCCATAAATAAGGGATGTCTTTCCACTTAGTATTTTTGTCTTTAATTTTTTTCAGCAATATTCTATAGTTTTCAAGGTACAGATGTCTTATCTTCTTAGTTAACTTTATTCCCATTATATTATTTTTGATTCTATTATAAGTGAGTAAGAATATAAAAGCCATACAAATCAGGAAGGAAGAAACAAAGTTCTTTGTGTGTGCAGATGACATGATATTACTCATTCAAAACCCTTAAGACTCTGCGCACACACACACATGCACATCTGTTAGGACCTGTAAACTGAGTAAAATTGCAGGATATAAAATCAGTTTTGCTTCAATATAATAGTAGTACACTATTCAGATAAAGAAAATAATCTCTTTCAGTTTTAAGTATTTATATTAATTTTCTTTAGAGCACATGTAAGAGTTTCTAGTGAGGAATGTTCTGGAAAACAATGGATTCTGAAACTCTTGGACTGCCTATGGAAAATGTTTTGTTTTTAAGCGGAAAAAAAAAAGTGCTGTCTCTTCACCTAGAAAAGCATTATGGAAGCCACAACTTATGGGAGTCAGGATACTGTTCAGAGAAGAGCTACAAAGATGATTCACATTTGGAATACAGGAGTCATTCCAGAGATTAAAGGGACAGAGATCCTTAAGTCTTGAGGCAGATTGCTTACTGAGAGTCCTCAAATATATGAGGGGTTTCTATGCAGAGGATGGTGACCTTCTGTTTTCCTTATTTTTTTTTTTTCCCTAAAAACAGGACCAAAGAAAGTGGACTAATGCTGGGTGAGCTAGATTAAAAATAAATAAAATTGTCTTGGTAGCCAGCATTGTTAATCACTGAAATTCAGGCTACAGATTCTCTTTCTCTGCGGGCTGATGAAAAGTAAATGGTTTTGGTTCAACCTAAAGATAAGCTAATGAAAGTTGATCTCTGATGGCTCTTATCAAGGTTCATTAATAGAAAACAAGTGTTTAAATGAACTTTTGAAGAAATCACATGTCTCTTCAAAATAACTTGCAAATTGAATTTCAGGGACAACAAGTGACAGGTACCTCATGGTTCTAAAGGGGCATTTTTGGGTCCTGTATTGTAATGAATGAAGCTGAAATCTATGAACTCTGATTTGCTACAGATTTAACTTTGGAAAACTCTAAAAATGATCCCTAAATTAAAAGATACACTTAAAGGAAGAAGTGTGCACATTTTACCTTATATATTATGGAAAGTGTTCACATTTCTATAGAATTTTTTAAAAGTATTTTCTAAGTTTGCATCTAACGTATTGTCACAAATAAAATAAATGCTCTTTAAAAAACAAATCCAACAACTGCATGGATTAAAAAGAAGATACATAATTATTGTTCTTGAGAATCCAAAATCCAAGAATGAATCAGATTAGCAAATACTTCATTGCAACAGGATTAAAAAAAAAAAAAAAAACAACAAGAATGTGTTTCTAGAAATACACCAAGAACTGCAATTACATAAAAGATGGGGTTTGGGAAAATATTCAAACTGGGTTTTAAAGCATGGGCAGGAGTTTTTCAAATACATTAGGGAGTGTCGTCTAGGCAGGGAAAAACCATGGAGGCATGGAAGAGAGACAGAAATCGGCATGTCAAAGAATATAAAAAATTCAGCATTCCAGGAAGGTAGTGATCAAGTAAGGGGAGCAGAATAACATTAGAGCCAGACTATAAAAATGCCAGGTGAATTGTTTGGACTTTACAATGTTCAGTGAAAATTCATGTGCCAAGGAGTTGCCTTGGCCTCAAATGTGGAGTTGAGAAGATGATTCTACTACAGGTTTCTCAAGGATGAGACTCTGAGAACGAGAATACCAGGTATTGTGGAACCAGTAAAAGCTACCGTGTATCTCTATACGTCCTGAGTAACCCAATGAACCTTTCCAGAAGAGTTCTAAGAAAGGGCAATGACTTCGCCCCCTTCTTATGCACCAATGGCTTCTCAAAATGCTCAAGACAATAACGCCAACTATTCTGCTAGAATGGAGAAGAAAACAGTCCGATTGATGAAAATCTACGCTCGCTGCACAGGATACTGGAAAATGGCAGCATATTTTTTAAATCCCATAGAAAGAGGAGATGTACTTGGGCAGAAAGTGTAAGGGTGCTTCCTTGACATGCACAGCTGCCTTACAGACTGTCGTCCTCTTGACAGGATACAGCAGACTGACATTCCACACATGAATATTTCATAGCAAAACTGTGACTCTTACCAACAAAGGGGGCAGGGAGTTGGTAAGGAGGGTGGTGAGAGATGTTTCCAGTCGTCTTGCCACTGGATAAATACCCTCCAGCCAAAGGCTAACTCTGAGTGACAAAACTCTTCACAGGAAATGTTTGTCACCTAAGGGTTCTGACAAGTCCCTGATTTTCAAATAATCACCAAGCGCTTTTCTTTAGCTCTTAAACGCTGATGTAGAAAACTGTGAGAGAGAATCTGAATGGTCTTCTGGTGCTTCTGTCATAAAAGAAACAAAACCCTACCGATTTTAGGAGTTAGTTCAATTTTATGGATTTAGGAAATAGTAAGCCTCAGGACTAAAGATCACTGACCTGCTATGCTTCTGTATAGAACAGTTACTAGGGAAGACTAGGAAGAAATAATTATAGGGACATGTTTGAGGGTAAAAATATGAAACATTTTGCCTCTAGGGTAAACTTTCAATCATCTGCCTTATAAGGTAGATGGAATGACTCTTCTTGGAGTCATGCTCAATTTTTTTAAATAGTGTAATAAAGAAAATCTTTTAAAACCCTTTCTGGGAGGAATTAAACAAGGAAACAAACAAACTGTTATAAATCAGCAAACTTAAAGAGAGAAAAGACCAGGTTAGGCAGGTCCTTCGTATTAATCCGAGAAGAATTCCACCTTAAAAGAGAAAGTCCACACTGTCCCACCTGCATTGTAGCATGAGGTAATTTCAAAATTTCTACTTCTTCATTGCAGTTTTATCATTTCTTCAAGAACTATGATTTTCCAGAATACTGTGAATCTACACTTATGTGTAAGTAAAAAGTCATTTATTTTTATCTAACTTTATATGTTGGATACTAGAAAATATTCTAGTATTCTAGCATTTATTGTGAGAAAGATATGGAAACAATAGAAAAATGTGGTGGTTTTCAAGTGATATGGGGTGAAAACACATGATTCTAAAGTTATTATTATATATATATACACAGAAAACCTTGTTTTATTTTTTTTACTATGATCATTGCCACAATAAATCCATAACATTAAAATAAAATATGTGCACACACTTAAACTCACTAATTTTGTAACTCTCTTCTGATTTCAAAGCATGAAATACCTATTTAGCCAGAAAGTGTACTTTCTTCAAATTATCATTCTGATTCACTGAGGGTCTTTGTCATTGTAAATTTTCTAAATAATTTTCTTAATTCACTGATTTTCTAGGTTATGGGTACAATAAATTGAGATGTGGTACATATTCCTCAGCTAGAGAAAAAAAAATTATTTTTGAAAGTATCATACAAAATAAAGTTTATTTCCTTCTCTGATCGTTACTCAGTACATGGCAGCACACTTCTTTTGAGTGTAATACCATCTAAAATGTTAATGCCTGCACTTGAGAAATATGAAGCACAGAAAAAAAAAATGTTGCCCATTCAAATTTTAAATATCCTTTATTTTATTTCATTATCTGGCTGTCAGTATCACATTGATCTAAAGTTATTTTTGAACATATTTACTTGTGTATATAGATAAAGAGTTTCAGTCATTAATCAAATGTGTCATATTACAGCTAAGACCAGAGGATGCTTTCCTTTGATAAAATATCTACAGTTTCAAGAAAAAAAGATGCTGTGATTGTAAAAACCTTACCCATTTTGAAAATCAGAGATGGGATTTAGTTCCAGATAAATAGACTTAAAACTATATACTGTAGCCTTTTAGTTAGGTTATTCACAATTACTTACTTTTCTAATGAATAGTCAAGAAAGATCTAGCTTGTATGTACTAAATTTAGGATTTATAGAACTTGGAGATACATAAACACACATAGACACATATATAAACAATGGAATATTATGCAGCCATAAAAAGTTGAGATCTTGCCACTTGCAATATGGATGCACCTTGAGGTATTATGCTAAGTTAACTAAGACTGAGAAAGACAAGTACCTTATCATTTTACTCACTTGTGGAATGCTCCCAAATCCCAAATGAATAAAGAAACAAAAAAACAAAATCAGACCTACAATTACAGAGAACAAATCTGTGGTTGCCACATGGAAGGGTGTTGGGGAGGGAAAAATGTGTCAAGGGCAGTAGGAGCTACAGATTTCCAGTTGTGGAAGTTATGGGAATAAATGATATGGCAGAGGGAATATCATAATAATGTGATATTATGGTATCATAATAGTATTGGATGGTAATAGATAATAGCTGCATTTGTAGTGGGCACAGCAAAATGTATAGAGTTGCTGAATCACTAGACTATACACTTGAAACTAATGTAACATTGTGTGTCAAATTAAAAAAAAATTAAAAATAATATTCTTTTAATGAGTTAAATTACTCTGAACACAGTTCCAGATTGATTACTCCTTTCTGGTTTTGTTCACCCTCAATAGCCATTTCTACATCCATAATCTTGAACTGTGAGTCCATGGTCTGGTTTATTGGCAAGTGCCTACATGGTTCCTCTGTCTTACAAACCTTGCTCTTCTAGGGCCTAGTAAAGATGGCGCCACCCATCAGTCTTATGTTACCAAGGATAATTCATCAAGTGGAATCTTAGGTTTCACAATTATGTCCATGAGGTCCTCATTTTAAAAGAGCAGAAAACCAGTGAATTTGCTTTTGCATTTTGTTCAAGCAAATGGATTATAAAATTAAAAATGCATAAGAATTCCAATCAAAAAATGCATAGGAATAGATCTAGGTAGACATTAGTTGGTTAAAACTCAAGCTTTTAATATGTCAACCATGTTACATATCCTTATTTTGTTGCCATCTTGTCTTCCTCTTCCCTGCTGAAGACCACAAACCTCTCAGGCAGAGAACAGAGTGATAAGCAGCTCTACAAAGCTACTGTCTGAAAATAAAGATTAGCTGAGAAAAAGAGAATATCCTGATTATTTTGTGTTTGAACTATCACTATTTACACACTGATTAATGTGCCCCAGAAAATCAAACATTGACCATACTCACTTCATTATGGGGTAGGGTGGGGAGCAGTGGTAGATATCCATCAAACCTAGTCCTCAATTACTTGGGTGAACTGTGATCAAAACTCCCTTTTCATTTCAACCACCAACTCTCTCAATAGGCCTAGGAATATATGCTATGCAAAACAGGCAGTGCCAAGACCTAACACGCCCACCCCAAGTACTTTTCACAAAAGGATGTCTGCCGAGAAGGAGAAACTTCACTCATTCTTTCCAAAGCCATAGCTAAACATTATAAGACTCTAATTTCACAGGATTCTCATTTCTACTGAAGGTATAAGTATCTCTGACATCTTTATAGCTTTACTCTTTGCTACTGACGATACTGGAGAGATATTTTATATACATTGTCTTAGAAGATTTGCTGCCATTTTGTCCTTGCCAATTCTATGTCTCTATACCTTCTTGATTTTCTGACTAGAGAATTCAACTTCAGTATCAGCAATCTTTGAAAAATGAATCTTTCTAATCCTCTATTGGGTCACTGTGGAAGAACCAACATTTTTTTCTATTTTTTGTGATTTTTTTGGCTACTTGGGGGTATGATTATATCTGTCTTATAAAAATAAATAAATGCATAGAGACTTTTGGTATGAATATAGCTATCTACATCAATTCTCTGCCTCCACACTTGTTCCTCCTCTAAATTACAAAAAGGCAATAAAGATCACTTCTAAACACCCCATATTCAATAAAAGTAAAAGAGAAATATACTATTTATATAACGAATGTACGTGTACTGACTGTAGGTCAGTGGGATTTGGCAGAAGCTGCGTAAGAGGAAGAAAAAACAAAGCAGAAAGAAGCCCAGCAGTAGCAGTTCTTTGAAGACTGAAAAATATATCCTGAAAGAGGCATTCATTCAGTAAGTGCAAAAGTTATATAACTTGTATGCAGGCCAGCAGCAGAAACTTCCCAGGCAAGTTTTAGAAATATATTACATATCAAAATCTATGCATGGCCAAGATGAATGTACATCTCACACACACACACACACACACACATCCATACGCACATACACAATGCACATCCCATGTATATGCTTGCTATACTTCAAACACATAGAACACCGACTGCCAATATGGAAATGTTTGTTGAGTACATACTTGAATCCTATCGGAAAAAATGTAGCAAATACCTAGCAGAAAGGAAACAGAAATGGGTTTTATATATATTTAATGATGGTTAATCCCTAATCATAGTAAGATAAATTATTCCATTTTTAATCTATTAAATTCGTAAAAATCCAAATACTTGATAAAATTTCCTATTGGTAAAGCTATGAAGAAAGTTATCATATATCACTGATGGTCATGTAACTTATGTAAAGTTTATGGAGGGAAAGCCATCACAAGTACAAAGCTAATTTTGACATAATTCTAATCTGGGTAGCGTTGTAGAGACCTGTGCATGTGCGAATAAAGTAGGTATAAGGTAATTCTCTACAAATTATTAAAAGCAAAATAGTGAAAAGAAATCAAATTCCCATCGATAGAGATGAGGACTGTTTAAATTACTTATGGAACATCCTCTCAATAGGAATATGATGTAACTAGAAAGAATGAGAGAAATTTCCGTAAGATCTCCAGGATACATAATTAAATGAAAGACGTGTAAGTCAAGACAGTATTTATATTGTGCTATCTTTTGTGTTTTTTTTTTCTTTTAAAGATTTTATTTATTTTTTTTATTTAACAGAGAAAGAGAGATCACAAGTTAGCAGGGAGACAGGCAGAGAGAGAGGGGGAAGCAGATTCCCCACTGAGCAGAGAGCTCAACATGGGGCTCAACCCCAGGACCCCAAGACCATGACCCAAGCCAAAGGCAGAGGTTTAACCCACTGAGCCACCCAGGTGCCCCTATCTTTTGTGTTTTAAAAGAAATAGAAAATAAGGATATTTGTTGTTAGTTATTTGTAGACTTGCAAAAACTCTGGAAGCACTAAGACCAGAATCTAAAATTATTTGTTCTCTATTTGAGTGATGGAAGTGGCAATGAGAGAGAGAGAAACAACAATAAGATGTGGAAAAGAGACAGGTGTACAAAACTTATCCTACCTCAAAATCTTGGAAGTTTGCCCATAAATATCCTATCAAATTTTAAAAAATCATGAAATGAAATGACAGCAAGTAAAATAAAGTACTGATACCCAGATTCATTACAAAATGACACTCTGAGATTTACAGCAACAGGGAAACTCATTAGTCTAATCATTCTACAAATGACTATTGAGTTACTTCCACTATTCAAGATGATGGAGAAAACGTGATTAACTGATCAGGGGTAGGCAGGATGGCTAGTCTCTTGAAACTTATTTCAGTAATATAAGAGCAGACCATTTACATCTAAAAAGAAAACATAAAACCATGGCGGTATCAGACAGTATTGTTATTCAGATAAAATAACATGATACTTTATATCTTTTTTTTTTAATCTTGTTTTGTTTTTTGTTTGTTTCTATGATCTGGGAAAGTGTCTGAGGATGGACACTGAAGAAGATGACTTTTGAGCTATGACCTGACAAAAACGAGGCAGGCATGTACATTTTAGAAGGACAAGCATTCCCCTGAGGGACCGGCAGAAGCAAAAGTTTGGGGTAAAACAAACCCAGCAGGCTTAAGGAGAGAAAAACCTGCAGTGTAAATGCGAACAAATGAACGAGGACCAGGGTGGCATGAATTCAAAGGTGTGAACCCATCAAGTAGACATACCGAGCAAGACAAGAAGTCTGGGTTGTATCTTATGGGGGATGAGAAGGCAATGGGAAGTTTTATGTTGATGCATCATGTGATCTGAGGTCAGCCAGTGGGGGATCTGACTCTGCTCTCTGCTGGGTGTTTTGGGGAGCAAGGGTTGAGGCAAGGTGGATGCCTGTGAGACTCAGTTGCAGCTAAGGACAAAACTCAGAAGAAAAGCTGAATCAGGACATAAAGGTTGGGAATCCTTGACTTGTAAATGCTATTTAAGGCCCAAGGAGTGGCAGACAAAGTCACTACTGAATAAAAAATGATGCAGAAGAAATGATAAACACGGTACTCATTCTATGGGCATGCCAACTTGTAGAAATGGAAAAGAAGAGAGATTCAAAACACATCGAGAGGTTAACAATATAAAGTAATAAAAATTACGCTCAAATGAAAGCAACGGAGATAAAAGTCATGCTGGGAAAACATATGCGCCAAACAGGATTTTCAAAGAATTTGTGGTTATTAGAGATTATTTAATGGGGTCCTGCTCCTCATTTGAATAAAGTAAAAAATATGAGCAAAAAATTTATATAAGCCAAGATTATAAAGACACGTGATACACGATTTTGTCAGTTACTCAAGTAGCAGAATACAAAAAATAGAATATACACATTTTTATGATACCACTGTAATTTTCATCTCTGCGTAAAACAATTTTGCTTCAGTAAAAGCATTCAAAACTTGTGAGATCATAATTAAACTAATACAACTGAACACAGCTGTTTGCTGTGTAATACACAATATGTAGCAAAAGCAATGTGTTCATACAGTTTGACTCAGTAATTCCACCTATGGGAATATATATCCTAAGACCAAAATTCCATCCAAGAGGACTACATTGATGCAAATTTTCATTGCAATATGCTTTAACTTTAAAAAACTGGAATCAACCAAGACACATATAGAAAAGTGGTTGAACCCAGTATAGCATATATATGTAGATTGAATAAATATTTTTTATGTTTTTTTTGAATAAATATTTTTTATGTTTTTTTTTAAGATTGTTTATTTATTTATTTGACAGAGAGAGAGAAGGAGAAATCACAAGTAGGCAGAGAGGCAGGCAGAGAGAGAGGGGGAAGCAGGCTTCCCGCTGAGCAGAGAGCCCGATATGGGTCTCGATCCCAGAACCCTGAGATCATGACCTGAGCCAAAGGCAGAGGCTTAACCCACTGAGCCACCCAGGCGCCGCTGGATAAATTTTTTTAAACTAGTAAAAATTATCATTAAAAGTCACCTGTGGAAATCCATAGAAATATGTGTCGTGAGTTTTTTAAGAAATTTAAATAAATGGAATTTGCATTGTTTTACTCTGTCCACATCTCATGACCCCGTTGATAATTTTTCACTTCCCCCCCCCTTCCTACGTCTAAGATGTAAAATCCCAAAGGGCTAGCTTTCTATCGCTTCTTCTTACCGAGTAAATATCTCTAGCATTTCTCCAGTCACCCACTTTTTTGGCAGAGACTTTGGGGATGGGGGTATGAGTTAGTGAGGACATCCTAACTGATGCATCTTCATTTCAGGAATCATGGTGTAGAGTTTTGAGGAGGATCTAGTAAATCACAGAAGGAGGGTTGACCAGAGATAAATTGTGGAGTAGTGTCAGAACAAGCAGCAGGGAAATGGTCATAAAATCATTAGGAGGAGGGGTGCCTGGGTGGCTCAGTGAGTTAAAGCCTCTGCTTTCAGCTCAGGTCATGGTCCCAAAATCCTGGGATCGAGCCCCACATCTGGCTCTGTGCTCAGTGGGGAGCCAATTCCCCCTCTCTCTTTCTCTGCTTGTCTCTCTACCTACTTGTGATCTCTGTCAAATAAAAAAATAAATACAATCTTTAAAAAAATTATTAGGAGGAAATACAGAAAGTAGATAGGTTTACATTGAGACCATAATGCTGGGATATGAAACAGTCTGAGAATGCAAGAAAAAAATTTAAAACATGTCCCAAATACACCACAGCTGGCTAGCTATAGAGGGCTTAGAAAAGGCATGGAACTGAATTGTTTTGGGTGGTTTCAATGGAAGAAACAGAAAATTATCTTTCTTCCCTCCAATGCTTTTTGCATATACAAAGAAGTCACTTAAAGCCTTGTTTTCTTCCCTCTCTTTCCAGATTTGCCTAACCCCACCTATCACCTGAAGCATTGGTATCTATTAATTAATAAGCACATTCACAATATAGTAATAAGAGTTATCCCATCCTCCTCAAGTATAATAAATTTTTTAATACTGGCCTCCTGGACATCAAGTCTTATGGTGAAGGAAAGGATCCCTATCCTTGTGCCCTATTGGTAGAAATGTAAATGGATGCAGTCACTGCAGAAAACAGTGTGCAGGTCCCTCAAAAAACTAAAAAGGCAACTACCATATGATTCAGCAATCCCACTTCTAAGTAGGCATCCAAAGGAGATGAAGACAGGATCTTCAAAATATATCTGTACTCCTATGTTCATTGCAGCAGTATTCACAATAGCTAAGGTATGGAACCCACCCAAACATTTCTCAACAGATGAATGTATAAAAAGTGATATACACGACAGATTATTACTAAGCAATGAAAAAGGAGAAAATCTGTGCCTTCTAAAAAAGCCATACTTTACAAAATAGAGCCTCAAACAGTGGTTACCGGAAGTTGCAGGGTGGGGAAAATGGGAAGACATTGAGGAAAGCAAACAAACTTTGAGCTATAGAATGAGCCAGTTCTGGAGATCGAATGTACGGCATGGTGATGATAGTTACTAACACTGTGTTACAAATTTGGAAGTTGGTAAGAGAGTACTTTTTCAATGGTCTCACCCCAAAAATAGATAGCAATCATGTGACCCAAAGGAGGTGTTAGTTAACCTCACGGTGGTAATTATTTTGCAATATTTAATATTTACTCCTTAATTCTACACAGTACCTTTGTCCATTATAACTCAATACAGGTTGGGGGAGGAGGGGTGACTGGAGGAAGGGATTCCTAGTTGGAAATAGTAAGTCATGGTGGTGAACAGCTTAAGGAGAAATATCACTTTTGAGGTTTTTTGAAACCATCTTCCAAATCACAAAGATGGGATGACCTCAGAAATATATTTCCCATAGCTGGATGATTTCCCTGGCAGTGATTTAGGTACAATAGGTAGTATCATGGATTTTTCAGGTAACACAGGAATTCCTGAGAATTTATCTCCCCTGGATAAATCTATCTCCCCTAGATCACCAAAATTATTACCATGTCTTTATATGTGCAGTGCTGCCCTTTAAGAAAGATTTCATCGTGCTAGAACTCTATTACTATTAAGGTTCCCTGAGTCCCAAGAAAAAATAGCAATGTATACTCTCCTTCATTACCTTATTGGCAAAGTGAATAACCCCTAACACAAGAAATCCAAAAGAACAGCCTACTATCAGGTCATGTCAAAGTAAGGTTAATCCAGGACTGATGGAATATGCTCTTTATTCCAGAAAGGTATATGAAAATTTAGGATTCTACTGAAGAACTCAGAACTCTGTCCAGTTTTGTGATGATGCTGAGCAAAAGGAGAAAATGGTGTGTTAAAATCGGATTATTTCCTAGAACCGTCTAACAGAAAATTAAATGTTTACCTTCAGTATCTTAGCATCTTGTCCTGCATTTGCTTCGTCATTTAGTATGTTAAATGTTACAAAGTTCTACTGCGATATTTTATCATAGTGACATTAACTCTGCATATTTGTCCTATATGAAAAGTATATATCAGAGTCCCAGAAACAAAGTTGCAATGAACGATAGTTCAGGTACTAGGCATCTTTGGTTTTAGTCTGGTTCCCCCAGAAATTCAAGCCTGAGGTAAAGGCTTCTAGTGTTTTAGGAAATACAATGCCTGAGAGATTTGATGGAGAAGAGAGTGAGCCAAAGCAGAAAAGTAAACTCCAAGAACATGTTTTTGAGTTGATGGCCACTGATTGCTTGATGTCATTAAGAAACCATACAAAGTGGGATAAAGAAGAGGTGGTATATATACACAATGGAATACTATGCAGCCATCAAAAGAAATGAAATCTTGCCATTTGCGACGACGTGGATGGAACTAGAGGGTATCATGCTTAGTGAAATAAGTCAAACGGAGAAAGACAACTATCATATGATCTCCCTGATATGAGGAAGTGGAGATGCAATATGGGGGGTTAGGGGGTAGGAGAAGAATAAATGAAACAAGATGGGATCAGGAGGGAGACAAACCATAAGTGACTCTTAATCTCCCAAAAGAAACTGAGGGTTGCTAGGGGGAGGCGGGTCAGGAGAGGGGGGTGGGGTTATGGCCATTGGGGAGGGTATGTGCTATGGTGAATGCCATGAAGTGTGTAAACCTGGCGATTCACAGACCTGTACCCCTGGGGCTAATAATACATTATAAGTTTATTAAAAAAAAAAAAAAGAAGGAAAGAAAGCAACCATACAAAGTGCACCTCAAGACAGCCTATCCAAAGAAGCGAAATGAGTAGAATATAGTCCCCAGTTCCTATCTCCCATTTGTCAAAGACAGGCCCTTAGAGAAGGTGGGATTTCCCCATATTTCCTGGGGAAAATACATGGCTTATGTATGGATACTGAGCTGGAGCCCATATTTTTTTTGTGCCTTGGGAATCCAAAGCTTGGCTCTAGGACAGGAGGCCTGGTGTGCCGGACACAGCAGGAGGCAAGGGACAGTCTGGTTGTATCTGTAGGAAATCTGTTAGAGCCCATGCAGAGCAGATGGCCATAAGCACTGGCTAGAACAAGGCATAGCGGGGATAAAAAGAAATGAAGTGGCTCAAAAGAGAAGTGGTTCTCAAATTGTTGCAGGCATCAGAAGTCCCTAGAGGCTTGTTAAAACACAAATTGCTGGATGCCACCCCCAGAGTTACTTATTAGACCCTGTAGGTCTAGGGTGGGCCAAATTATGTGCATTTCTAACAAGTTTGGAGGTGATTTGAATGCTACTGGTTGCCAACAACACTTTGAAAAACACTGTATACATCTCCAGTCCACTGACCCCTCCCACACATGTTCCCTTGGGTGCTGATGGTATATACTGGCCAACTCCTGCCATTCCTTCTGTGTGTCTTCCATTCGCTCCAAGCCTTAGACTCTTTGTCCCTGGCTGTGCTCTAAGTTGACTAAGGTTATCCACCTCGAGGCAAGGAAGATGGTAAGGAGGGTCCTGGGGAAAAGCCATCTTCTGAACTGTATGTCTCAAGTGATAGAAACCTCTGTACAAATTGCAAGGAAAATGAGGTCCATCTCTGCACATCAAACATATATATTTAGAAGGAAAGAATAAGGACAGTCTAGAGTAAAATGATTTTACTAAGCTCCATTAATGTGCATCTGTATTTAAGACATTTGAGAACAGTAGAGAGATACTGAGTGAAGGTGGTAATTGAGGAATGAAGTATATCTAGAATAGAGAAAACTTGATAGGACCCAACAACACATATAAAATGCAAAAGCAGAGTATGGATTGGGAAACACAATTCTTCACTTTTTATGAAGAATATCTATATTAGAAATTCTTCAGGTTGCCTTGAAGCAATTAGGTAAGTATCACAAAAATCACAACTTATCATCCATTTAGGAATGTCTGTTAAATTAAAAATGAGGTCCACGGGTGCCTGGGTGGCTCAGTGGGTTAAGTCTCTGCCTTCGGCTCAGATCATGACCTCTGGGTCTTGGGATCGAGCCACACATCAGGCTCCCCACTCAACAGGGAGCCTGCTCCCCCGCCACCACCTGCCTTTCTGCCTACGTGTGATCTCTGTCAAATAAATAAGTAAAATTTTTATAGAAAAATTAAAAAAATAAAAACCAGGTTCAGAGGTATGGAGAAACATCTCATCACAATAATTTTACAAGCGACTGCTTGCTGACTTGGCAGCTACAGAGAAGAGGTCCTTCCAGGAGCCCCACAGAAGTGTCTGTTTAATTGAATTAATAATTTAATAATAACTATTAGAAGATCTGTGGATTCAGAAGGATGACAAGATTCTACAGAAGGCAGAACATTTGGACAATTTCCATTCAGTCATTCAATATTTATTGAACACCTGTCTTATATTAAGAACTTTGCTAAGTACTGGGAAGTACCCAGATGATAAAAGGTACTTTTGCCCTTTAGAAGTTCATGGTCTACTGCAGGAGATGATGAATAAGCAAGTAATTGCAATAATTTGTGAACAGGAGATTGCTCCAATTGGGGGCAGGTATGATGGAATTCCTTTAAGAAATGCTGTTTCAGTATTATGTAAGCCAGAATGTTCATTCTCATTTACATAAACCCCATACACAGTGTAAAGTCAATGTCCAAATCAAATAACAAGGTACTTTTACAATAATTCATTACACACACACACACACACACACACACACACACACACACAGTGTACTTAATAAGATCCAGTTTATAATCAGTGTACGCTCCCTGTCCACCTCTCCTGAACGTGACCTTTGTCTGGTCTATCTCACCTCTGACATATAGTTGCCATTACCTGGAAATGTGGGGAAAGTGGAAGAGAGGAGGAAAGAAATGAATTTTGTAACAGTCAAAAATGTGATTCTGTGTCACTAAATGCAATTCTAAATGTTCATTCTCAGAACTTACCTGCTTTTCTATTTGGAGAAATTGCAGGGGAATGGGAATTCTGAAAGACCTGTGCTCCAGACTGTATCTTAGCCACTTCCTGCATAAATATCCCAAGCCGCAGATACCATGGGAGACTCTGTAAGAAAACAAGTAAGTACGGGGTGCCTGGGTGGCTCAGTGGGTTAAAGCCTCTGCCTTCGGCTCAGGTCATGATCTCAGGGTCCTGGGATCAAGCCCGCATCGGGCTCTCTGCTCAGCAGGGAGCCTGCTTCCTCTTCTTCCTCTCTGCCTGCCTCTCTGTCTACTTGTGATCTCTGTCTGTCAAATACATAAATAAATAAATAAATTTTTTTAAAAAAGTATGCTTTAGGGGCGCCTGGGTGGCTCAGTGGGTTGAGCCGTTGCCTTCGGCTCAGGTCATGATCTCAGGGTCCTGGGATGGAGCCCTACATCGGACTCTCTGCTCAGCGGGGAGCCTACTTCCCCCTCCCCCTCTGCCTGCCTCTCTGCCTACTTGTGATCTCTCTCTGTCAAATAAATAAATAAAATCTTTAAAAAAAAAAAGTATGCTTTAAAGATTTTATTTATTTGAGAGAGGGATCACAGAGGGAGAGGGAGCAGCAGACCCTCCTGCTGAGCTAGCAAGGAGTCTGATGCGGGGCTCCATCTCAGGATGCTGGGATTATGAGCCGAAGGCAGAGGTTTAACTGACTGAGCCACCCAGGCCCCCCATCTCCTGCTACACTCTTAAAATGCAGCCAGTTCCAGCTCTTTAGATCAGTAAGAATTCCTTTCAACACTTTGAGAGGATTAGAGGTAATACAGCAGTCAAAACCAATTAGATAGAACCAGATGCTTTCCTTCTTAACACCTATCTGAGGGCCTCATGCAGCCTGGGAGTTGCCAGTGAGGGAAATCCAGGCTGTGGGTGGCCACAAAACTGGGATGTCTTGAGAGAAGAGTCATTCCTTTTTTTTTTTTTTTTTTTTTTAAGATTTTTATTTATTTATTTTGAGAGAGAGAGAGGGAGAGAGAGACAGAGAGAGTGAGAGAGAGCATGAGAAAGGAGGTCAGAGGGAGAAGCAGACTCCCCATGGAGCTGGGAGCCCAATGAGAGAAGAGTCATCTCTATTTCAAATTCCTATTTCAACAATTCTGCAGATGAACTCTGAACCCCTAATAGGGACGGTCTCCTTCCCTCCCTTTTTTTTTTTTTTTTTTTCCATTTGCTTGGCTCTATGTCTTTGCTCATTCCATCACCAAAGCCAATTAAAAACATTCAAAACTCTGCAGTATGACTGGCCCAATTGATATACTAGTTATGCTAAATGTAGACCCAGACTGCTCTGATGGGTATATCTGAGACTCTAATTGATAACATTGCTTCTATAAGAAAATAAATCCCTGACTTCCAAGAGGCAACCTAAGAACAGTTTGGGTTAACAAAGGTCACTAGTATATTGGACACGTACTTATGTAAGAACCTATAGAACATGCAATCCAATAGTGTGATCAGCCGACCGAGCTGGATTTTTTTGTATCCTGTGAGACGGGGCAAGGACAGTGGGAGGCAAGCGCTGGCTGAATCTTTTCTTCCTTTGAATTTCACAGTAGAGAATGGCAAGAGGTGGATGGCTATTTAAATGTCAGTTCTACCTTTTGTTGATTAGTTCATAGCATAATCTTTTTATTAAGGTCTACCAGAAAGTAATGAAATGATATTTCATTTCATACTGAGAGCACACTGTGTAAATAATTATGAAAGAAAGAAGAAACGTTTACGGCAATCTAAATCCCATGAGAAGCATAAAACACATGCAAAGGACATTGCATTTACTATTTTTAATATTTTGAATTACAAGTTTTGAGTATTTTAAATTCTGAGTTAGAAGCAGGGAATTTCTTTAAAAAATTTCACTCTTCAAAATGTGAGGTTTTCACGAAGATTCATCCATTTTTCTAGGAGTTCTATGATCCAAATCTAACCTCTCAGCTGGCTTTTCCCACCTTTTCTTCCTACTATTTTATGTCCAATCTCCTTAGACTCACGGACTGACATCTCTTTTATTGATGCCAGATGTAGTTTTCTCTTAGAAGTTTGTCCCTAAACCTTCATTTGCCAAAGATTACATCCCATTACCCTTTCTAAATGACTTTTCGACTTTGCTTTTCTAAATGTATCAAAATAAACAAAATACTGATTTTAAAAAGTAATTTTGTGGAAACCACAATACTTGCCTTTCTTACATCAATTTATCTTTCACATGGAGGTCACAGGTACTTTCAGTGACTAATGCTACTGTCCAAACTTTCATTGCCATGGCTTTACTTTACTTCTGTACTGTCCAGGCGAGTGAGGCAGAAACAAGACATCTTTAAAAATCCTGAAAACCAGCACACTGAGTTTCTACTAAGAGGATAATATAGATTTAGGTTTATTAGAACTTAGGGAAAGTAAGCACGGAATGAGCCAGCTCCAGCACTGGAAGGCTATTGAAAGTCACCAAAAACTCTGCCAACAGAGCACAGAGAGCAAAGAAAACAGCAGGGGAAAGTGATCTCTCACGCGTACAGAAACAAAAATATTGTTTCTTATTTCAAAGACTGCTTACCTCTGAGAACTACCGGTGCCCTGTCTAAACCCCATGCTTAAAAATATATTAGTTTTTCCATGAAATAGAAATATAGTATATTAGAAAAATGCCCCGTCCTTACACCCCTCTACAGATTCTTGAGTATATGAGAAGTGTAGGCAGAAACCCAGTCAATGGTTTAGAAACCAAATTGCAGTCTTGAGTCTAGGTAGGAGAAAATAAGAAGTCAATTGGCCTCATCACACAGGAAGACAGCCTGCCTCTCCTATTCCAGAGAGAGTGAACGCAGATGCCACCCTGCTTTGCCAAAAGCTCAGGAGCCAGGAGGTGTATCAGACTCCCTGTAATCCACCCTACTCCCTCTCCACCACCTGATTCCCTCAAGAGTTTTCTGCAGGATTTGACCTATGTTATGCTGCCAGGGCACTGGCTCCGACATGCACTGTGTAATTTCTGCATTCTCTCAGTGCTTTTCCAATGCCCTGCTGGAAGGCTGTGGCAAAAGAGTGTGACATGAACATGTAAAACAGGAGAAATTACCTGCTCACCCAACCAGGGAACTCTGACAAGCAAGAGTGGCGAGTGCTTTTCTTTGGAGATCTTTTGTGGACAGTTTAAGAAGTACTATGTTTACTCCTCAGAAAATGATGGTGGGATTCAACTTCAATGGCTATGTCCAGGGAGCAATCAGATAATGTGTTCTTGGGTTAACTCCTCACACTGGTACCTAGCATGCTCCCTAGGTTTGTCTCCTAGAACTCTAAAAATAAACCACCTACACACAAATCTTTAGAGTTCAGCCTCTGCTTTTAATAGAATCCCGAGAAGTTAGAGGGGCATCTGAATCCTATTTACAAATACTGGTAGTGGGTTGGTGGTAGACCTCTATTTTCTCAATCTCACAGCCAACGAGATTCATATAGAAGTGTGTATCCAGACATGGGAAAGTCAAGATGTTATTCAGTGCTACTCAAGACTTAAATCTATTGAGATCATCAGTGAAAGCTGCTCCTTTTTCTGGATAATGTTCCAAGGGTTTGACTTCTTTAAACTATTTCGGTGAATCTTAGCCTACAAGTATTTCTGCCCCCCCACACCTTATCAAGGTTTCCTATCTTTGATTGTATTTTCCTAGTATCTTAACCAAACTACTGTCCAGAAAATCATTTTCCTTCTGGGTATTTCTTAGCATAAAATTTGGAAACAACCTTATGATCTAGCTGCTCCATGAGTCCAGTTAAAACAAAACAAAACAAAACAAAAAACAAACAAACAAACAAAAACAACAACTGAGGCTTAAAATTGTCAAAACAGCTGACCCAAGATGGTCCAAATGGTTCACAGTCTTGATAAATCACTTGGTCTACTCTCTTTATCTCAAAAGGACCCACAGAGCTATAATTATTTCTGGATGGCACTTTAGCACTAAATCAATAAATACAGTAACTCCTCTCTCAGAGATGTTCTCCATGTTTTGTTTTACTCAAGTCCCCCAAAGAGAGTAATTCTTATGTTCTATGATGTTAATCAGACATCATGCTTTCTTTTCCAATGAGCTACATATAGTCTAAAAAATTCTATAAAAACATTGTAACAAGGCAATCCTGTATTTTAAATGGTACTTAATAATATCAAAATGATAAAACTAGCATATTATGGGCACATAGTCTATCTCATACAAAGATGATATGCTTGTACAGTAGCAATTTCTTACAACACAAGTCAAATAAGATCATTAATGCCATATTAACTGATTTGTTTTGCCTTTATTAATATGTTCTGGAACCTAGATAGAGGGGGTTGAATTTATCAAACTCTTAAGCTTATTGCGCCATGTCAACTTTGCTTAATAAAAGTTTCCTCTCTTCTGTTCGTTTATTTGTTCTCTAATTTTTATGCTTATAGCCTTATATCCCACTTTCCTTCCTCTTCATCCCCAGGCAACAATTTTAACATATTCAATGTGCTTCTGTTTATTTGAATATGCTTTTACAAAATACAAATTATATAATGTGCAAATATTTTAATTTACTTAAATAGCATTATGTTATGTATCTCATTATAGTACTCGTTTTTTCACTAAGGATTATGCTTAAAGACCCATTCAGAGTTTTGCTTCTGTTTAGAATGTGAAAGCCACAAGAGAACATTGTTCCTACCCCAATAATAAGAAAATCAAAGAAATTATATTGGAACTAGTTTTTTTTCTTTAGTCCATCAATGGACTGAAGTCTCAAGGAAATGAGGTGAATTGACTTCCAAAGGGTGACAAATTCCTCCAAGGAAAGACAGGATGTACAAACTATTTTTGCCCTGGCAAAGCCCAAGATAGAAGAATAATACCTGTAGTAGTAAGGGGAAAAAAAAAACAAAAAACAAACCTGAAATGTCAACAAACACATGAAGGCAGAATATGGGCTCACATGACAGGTTAAATCCCTGAGAGTCTCAGAAACAGAAGCACTCTCTAGCTACCTACTAGATTTTTCTCATGAGCCTTCAGCATGTGTCCATGAGAAGAAGGGGATAAAAGGAGAGATACCTGAGAAAGTTTTCCTTAGTAAAGGAAACCTAGAGGTGATGATCACTTGTGGAACAGGCATGAAATGCATGAGTGACTATGACCCTTCTTTCAATTAAAGTAAAAGCTGTCCTCCTTTACATATGGGGCAGGAAGCCTTCCTTGCCTATGATCCCAGAAATAGGTGAGCTTTCAGTGGAGAAGGGATGAAACAAAAGTTGTCTGTCTTCTAGGGAAAACAGGAGATCTCCCTTAGCCTGTTGCAGACAAAGGTTAGCTGCTGCTACTGGAAGTGTAGAGAGTATTTTGTTTCAGACATGTTACACAACTGCAAAGCAGAGTGTTAATGGTAGCAAGGAATAAGTTTGGGTTTGAAAACCCTTGGGCCAGACTCCCCACCTATGACAGGCAGTTTGACTACTATGTGGGGAGAATGAAAAATTCTGAGAGTGAGCCGCCCCTGTAGTCCCTAGGGTTTAGGGTTTAGGTTCAGTTTCTACTCTTCTTTTCCAAATATCCAAAATCTAATGAAAAAAATGATTTCAAGAGACACAAATGAGAAAAGATTTGCCATCAAAAGCTAAAGCAGTCAACAAAACCAGACTTAGAGATGGTCCATATGCTGAAAATATTTGACATGGCTTTAAAATAACTATAATAGGGGTGCCTGGGTGGCTCAGTGAGTTAAGCCTCTGCCTTCAGCCCAGGTCAAGATCTCAGGGTCCTGGGATTGAGCCCCGCATTGGGCTCTCTGCTCAGCAGGGAGCCTGCTTCCCCCTCTCTCTCTGCCTGCCTCTCTGCCTACTTGTGATCTGTCAAATAAATAAATAAAATCTAAAAAAAAAATTTTTAATTAAAAAAATAAATAAATAAAAATAAAAATAAAATAACTTTAATAAATATGTCTACAAAGCTAGTGAAAATAAGGACAACATGGATGAACAGACAGGAATTCTGACGGGAAAATGGATATGTTAGGAACATCAATAGAAAACAACAGAGATTTTTTTAAAATCCTGTCAAAGTTAAAATTATAGGCTTCTTTTCAGACTGGACATATTAGGAGTTATCATGAATTAGAGCACATTTTGGTAGAAATTCTCCAAAGTGAAATAAAAATATTGAAAGAGTGACAGAAAGAAGACAACAAATACTGAAGACCACTAGCAAATACTCGAATGTTTAGTGTACTTAGTGTCCCAATATTAGGAGAGAAAAAGAGAACGGAATTGTAGAAACACCTGAAAAGATGATGGGTGAAAACTTCACAAAATTAACAAATTAACCATATTAACCAAATTAACAAATTAACCAAAAAACAACAAATTAACCATAGATGTGGGAAGCTCAGAGAATGCAGAGCAGGATGAAATGAGGAATAAATTATACAGGTACATCTTTAAAAAACTGAAAAATCAAAGAATAGATGTTATTAAATCTGTCCAGGCTAGAAACACATTACATATAGAAAAACAAAGACAACAATAACAGCAGGCATTTCATCAGAAAGTATGCAAGCCAGAAGACATAATAACGATATATCATACTGAAAGAAACAATGGTTAACTCAGAACTCTAAAATAAATGTTAAGAAAATTATTCAAACACAATATGGGAACAGACAACTTTATAACTACACAAAAAATAAATTAACAGGTGTAGTAAAAATATAAGAAAACACAAACTATATTTTCCTTATTTTTCACCTCTTTATAAGATAAAGTTCAAACCAAATGATAACAATATATTTTAGGAACTACAATATGTATAAAAGTAAAACATATAACAGTAATAATGTAAACAAAGATGATGGAAAATGGAAGTCTACTTTAGTTTCTTATACAATATGTGAAGTAGTACAATATTCTTTGAAGGTAGATAATTGTACTCTCAAGACATATACTGGAAACCCTAGAACAATCATTAAAGAAATAAAAAGAAGTAGAAACAATAAGCTATATATGGAGATAAAATGGAAAACTGAAAACAGTTAATACCAGCAACTCACAAAAAAAGAAAAGTAGAACAGAAACAGATGGGAAAATTAAAAACAAAAAGTAACCTTAGGGTAAATACCCAATAGTGCAATTGCTGGGTCATAGGGCATAACAAATAGCATGGAGGACATGGGGACTTAGAGTGGAGAAGGGAGTTGGGGGAAATTGGAAGGGGAGGTGAACCATGAGAGACTATGGACTCTGAAAAACAATCTGAGGGTTTTGAAGGGACAGGGGGTGGGAGGTTGGGGTACCAGGTGGTGGGTATTATAGAGGGCACAGATTGCATGGAGCACGGGGTGTGGTGCAAAAATAATGAATACTGTTATGCTGGAAATAAAAAAAAAAAAAAAAAAAAAAAAGTAAGAAGATATATCAATATTGTCATATCAATGCCATATCACTATGACATAGCAGTTCTAACATACCAATAATTACTTTAGATGTAATTTATTTAAACACTGTAATAAAAGCTGGAGATTGAAAATTTAACAAAGACAACCAATTCAACCAAGCTGTTGAAAAGATGATGGAAAATGAAAAGAATAATGAAAAGAAAATTATAGCGACTACATAAAACAGAAAAAAAAAAAAAAGCATGCTTAAAAACAAGAAATCTTACCAGAGAGTAAAATCAATGAATTGATACTTAAGAAACATTCAACACAACAACATGAGAATCAACAATGTATTTTCAAGTGGACAAAAAACATTGAGCAAGAGAGACTATAACCTTAAAGATTAAACCTCAACAAATGTAAAGGAATTGAAATCAGACAAAACACATTATCTGACTACAACATAGCTGAACCATGAATATAAAGAACAGTACGTATGGAAAATTCCCAAGTAATCACAAAGTAAACAACACATTTCTATGTAGCCTCTGGTACAAAGAAACCTTGTCTGGTACAACAGATATTGGATGATATTTTGAAGTGAATGGATATGAAAACCTAAACCAATACTTATGGAACACAGCTAAAGCAAGACTTAGACTCAAATTTGTAAAATAAATGCTTACATTATAAGATAAGAAAGTTCTGAGAATAATGATAATGGCTTCCTATTTAATAAACTGGAAAGACAAGAACAAAGTAATTGCAAAGCAAGCAGAAGAAAAAAAGTGCCTTCCCCCCCAAAAAAGTTAAAACCAAAGAAGAAGATAAATAGGAGAAACATATTTTTTACGATTCATGAACCAGGTAAAACTCTAGGAAGATTTATAAAGAAAAATACAGCTTACTGGTGTCGGGGAAAAAAGAGAGTATAGCACTGTTATCTCCTATAGGCATTAAGTAAATAATTAAGAAATAATATAAAGTACTTTATGATAATACATTTGAGAACTACATAAAATGGACAGTTCATTGAAAGATATAAATTACCAAATCTCACTCAAGAACAAATTTATACATGAATATCAAGAAAATTAAATATATATATACTTCTCAAAAATCAAACTCCAAGGTCAGTTGCTTTTACAATAAATTCTACCAAACCTTTAAGGACTAAACACCAATTATATACAAACTTTTCTATAAAATACAACATTAATAACACTTCCTATCACATTTTATGAGATTGTATTATCCTGATAAGAGACATTACAAGAAAAGTGCAGATTAATATCACTTATAGGCTCAAAATTATTAACAAAGTATTATCTAAGTCCAACGATATATAAAATACATGGGTAGCTTCATCCAGTAATGAAATAATTTTGTAACACTTGAAAACCCATCAGTATGATTCACCAATAACTACATACAACAAAAAACTGCAAAATCACATGATTTATTTAATGGACATACAAAAAGCATTTGAAAAAAGTTAAGATCATAAAAATTCTCAGTTAAGGGGAAGAGTCAAGATGGTGGAGAAGTAGCAGGCTGAGGCTACATCAGGTAGCAGGAGATCAGCTAGATAGCTTATCTAAACATTGCAAACATCTACAAATCCAACAGCAGATCGAAGAGAAGAGGAACAGCAATTCTAGAAACAGAAAATCAACCACTTTCTGAAAGGTAGGACTGGCGGAGAAGTGAATCCAAAGCGATGGGAAGATAGACCGCGGGAGGAGGGGCTGGCTGCTGGCAAGCGGTGGAGCAACGGAGCACAAAATCGGGACTTTTAAAAGTCTGTTCCACTGAGGGACATAGCTCCAGAGGCTAAACCGGGGTGAAGCCCACGTGGGGTCAGCGTGGCCCCAAGTCCCGCAGGGTCACAGAAGGATCGGGGGTGTCTGAGTGTCGCAGAGCTTGCAGGTATTAAAACGGGGAAGCAGGCTACAGAGACAGAGCCGAGGACTGAGCTCCCAGCTCAGGGTTACCTTGAACTGGTCGCAGCCTGGGTGAGCTCAGAGTGCGGCCAAAGGCCAGGGAGACGGGAGTAAATGGGCACTGTTCTCTGAGGGTGCACTGAGGAGTGGGGCCCTGAGCTGTCGGCTCCTCTGGGCTGGAGACTGGGAGGCCGCCATTTTCATTCCCGTCCTCTGGAACTCTACGGAAAGCATTCAGGGAAAAAAGCTCCTGAAAGCAAACCCAAGCAATTACTCAGCCTGGCCTCCTGGTAAGGGCGGTGCAATTCCGCCTGGGGCAAAGACGCTTGAGAATAACTACAACAGGCCCCTCCCCCAGAAGATCAACAAGAAACCCAGCCAAGACCAAGTTCACCTACCAAGGAGTGCAAGTTCAATACCAAGGAGAGCAGCGGAATTCCAGAGGAGGAGAAAGCAAAGCACTGAACTCATGGCTTTCCCCCCATGATTCATTAGTCTTGCAGTTAATTTAATATGTTTTTTTTTCTTTCAATTTTTTTTCTTCTTCTGCTAATTTTTTTTTACTTTTACCCTTTTCTTTTTAAACATTTTTTAACTAGTTTATCTCATATATATATATATATATATATATATATATATATATATATATTCTTTTTTATATTTTTTCTTTATTCGTTTTCTTTTTTTAATTGTTTCATTTTTTTTCTGAACCTCTTTTTATCCCCTTTCTCCCCCACGATTTGGGGTCTCTTCTGATTTGGTTAAAGTGTATTTTCCTGGGGTCTTTGCCACCCTTTTAGTATTTTACTTGCTCCTTCATATACTCTTATCTGGACAAAATGACAAGGCGGAAAAATTCACCACAAAAAAAAAAGAACAAGAGGCAGTACCAAAGGCTAGGGACCTAATCAATACAGACATTGGTAATATGTCAGATAGAGAGTTCAGAATGATGATTCTCAGGGTTCTGGCCGGGCTCGAAAAAGGCATGGAAGATATTAAAGAAACCTCTTGGGAGATATAAAAGCCCTTTCTGGAGAAATAAAAGAACTAAAATCTAACCAAGTTGAAATCAAAAAGCTACTAAGGGGGTGCAATCAAAAATGGAGGCTCTCACTGCTAGGCAGTGAGATAAATGAGGCAGAAGAAAGAATTAGTGATATAGAAGACCAAATGAAAGAGAATAAAGAAGCTGAGCAAAAGAGGGACAAACAACTACTGGACCACGAGGGCAGAATTTGAGAGAAAAGTGACACCATAAGACGAAACAACATTAGAATAATTGGGATTCCAGAAGAAGAAGAAAGAGAGAGGGGAGCAGAAGGTATATTGGAGACAATTATTGAAGATAATTTCCTCAATATGGCAAAGGGAACAAGCATCAACATCCCGGAGGTGCAGAGAACTCGCCAAATCAACAAGAATAGGTCCACACCCTGTCACCTAATAGTAAAATTTACAAGTCTTAGTGACAAAGAGAAAATCCTGAAAGCAGTCTGGGAAAATAAGTCTGTAACATGCAATGGTAAAAATATTAGATTGGCATCACAATTATCCAGAGAGATCTGGAACGCCAGAAAGAGCTGGCATGATATATTCAGAGCACTAAACGAGAAAAACATGCAGCCAAGAATACTATATCCAGCTAGGCTATCACTGAAAATAGAAGGAGAGATTAAAAGCTTCCAGGACAAACAAAAACTGAAAGAATTTGAAACCAAACCAGCTCTACAGGAAATATTGAAAGGGGTCTTCTAAGCAAAGAGAGAGCCTAAAAGTAGTAGATCAGAAAGGAACAGAGACAATATACAGTAACAGTCACCTTATAGGCAATACAATGGCACTAGATTCATATCTCTCAATAGTTACCCTGAATGTTAATGGGCTAAATGTCCCAATCAAAAGACACATGGAATCAGAATGGATAAAAAAACAAAACCCATCTATATCTTGCCTACGAGAAACTCATTTTAAACCTGAAGACACCTCCAGAATTTAAAGTGAGGGGGTGGAAAGAAATTTACCATGCTAATGGACATAAGAAGAAAGCAGGGGTGGCAATCCTTATATCAGATCAATTAGATTTTAAGCCAAAGACTATAATAAGAGATGAGGAAGGACACTATATCATACTCAAAGGGTCTGTCCAACAAGAAGATCTAACAATTTCAAATATCTATGCCCCCAACGTGGGAGCAGCCAACTATATAAATCAATTAATAACAAAATCAAAGAAACACATCAACAATAATACAATAATAGTAGGGGATTTTAAAACTCCCCTCACTGAAATGGATAGATCATCCAAGCAAAAGATCAACAAGGAAATAAAGGCCTTAAATGACACACTAGACCAGATGGACATCACAGATATATTCAGAACATTTCATCCTAAAGCAACAGAATACACATTCTTCTCTGGTGAACATGGAACATTCTACAAAATAGATCACATCCTGGATCCTAAATCAGGTCTTAACCAGTATCAAAAGATTGGGATCATTCCCTGCATATTTTCAAACCACAATGCTCTGAAGCTAGAACTCAACCACAAGAGGAAATTCGGAAAGAGCTCAAAAACATGTAGATTAAACAGCATCCTTCTAAAGAATGAATGGGTCAACGAGGAAATTAAAGAAGAATTGAAAAAATTCATGGAAACAAATGATAATGAAAACACAACAGTTCAAAATTGGTGGGACACAGCAAAGGCAGTCCTGAGAGGAAAATATATACTGGTACAGCCTTTCTCAAGAAACAAGAAAGGTCTCAAATATACAACCTAACCCTATGCCTAAAGGAGCTGGAGAAAGAACAAGAAAGAAACCCTAAACCCAGCAGGAGAAGAGAAATCATAAAGATCAGAGCAGAAATCAATGAAATAGACACCAAAAAACCAATAGAGCAAATCAATGAAACTAGGAGCTGGTTCTTTGAAAGAATTAATAAGATTGATAAACTCCTGGCCAGACTTATCAAGAAGAAAATAGAAAGGACCCAAATAAATAAAATCATGAATGAAAGAGGAGAGATCACAACTAACACCAGAGAAATACAGACCATTATAAGAACATACTATGAGCAACTCTACGCAAAGAAATTTGACAATCTGGAAGAAATGGATGCATTTCTAGAGACATATAAACTACCACAACTGAACCAGGAAGAAATAGAAAACCTGAACAGACCGGTAAGGAGATTGAAACAGTCATCAAAAATCTCCAAACAAACAAACAAAAGTCCAGGGCCAGGCTGCTTCCCAGGGGAATTCTATTAAACGTTTAAAGAAGAACTAATTCCCATTCTCCTGAAACTATTCCAAAAAATAGAAAAGGAAGGAAACTTCCAAACTCATTTTATGAGTCCAGCATCACCTTGATCCCAAAACCAGACAAGGATCCCATCAAAAAAGAGAATTACAGACCAATATCCTTGATGAACACAGATGCGAAAATTCTCACCAAAATACTAGCCAATAGGATTCAACAGTACATTAAAAGGATTATTCACCACGACCAAGTGGGATTTATTCCAGGGCTGCAAGGTTGGTTCAACATCCGCAAATCAATCAATGCGATACAACACATTAATAAAAGAAAGAATTAGAACCATATGATACTCTCAATAGATGCTGAAAAAGCATTTGACAAAGTACAGCATCCCTTCCTGATCAAAACTCTTCAAAGTGAAGGGATAGAGGGCACATACCTCAATATTATCAGAGCCAACTATGAAAAACCCACTGCAAATATCATTCTCAATGGAGAAAAACTGAAAGCTTTTCCGCTAAGGTCAGGAACACGGCAGGGATGTCCTTTGTCACCACTGCTATTCAAGATAGTACTAGAAGTCCTAGCCTTAGCCATCAGACAACAAAAGGAAATTAAAGGCATCCAAATCAGCAAAGAAGAAGTCAAACTATCATGTTTCATAAATGATATGATACTATATGTGGAAAACCCAAAAGACTCCACTCCAAAACTGCTAGAACATATGCAGGAATTCAGTAAAGTGTCAGGATAGAAAACCAATGCACAGAAATCAGTTGCATTACTCTACACCAACAACAAGACAGAAGACAGAGAAATTAAGGAGTCAATCCCATTTACAATTGCACCCAAAACTATAAGATACCAAGGAATAAACCTAACCAAAGAGGCTAAGAATCTATATTCAGAAAACTATAAAATACTCATGAAAGTAATTAAGGAAGACACAAAGAAATGGAAAAGTGTTCCATGCTCCTGGATTGGAAGAACAAATATTGTGAAAATGTCTATGCAACCTAAAGCAATCTACATATTTAATGCAATTCCTATAAAAATACCATCCATTTTTTTCAAAGAAATGGAACAAATAACCCTAAAATTTATATGGAACCAGAAAAGACCTCGATTATCCAAAAGAATATTGAAAAAGAAAGCCAAAGTTGGTGGCATCACAATTCCAGACTTCAAGCTCTATTACAAAGCTGTCATCATCAAGACAGCAAGGTACTGGCACAAAAACGGACAAATAGATCAATGGAACAGAATAGAGAGCCCAGAAATAGACACTCAACTCTATGGTCAACTAATCTTCAACAAAGCAGGAAAGAATATCCAGTGGAAAAAAGACAGCCTCTTCAATAAATGGTGTTGGGAAAATTGGACAGCCACATGCAGAAAAATGAAATTGGACCATTTCCTTACACCACATACAAAAATAGACTCAAAATGGATGAAGTACCTCAATGTGAGAAAGGAATCCATCAAAATCCTTGAGGAGAACACAGGCAGCAACCCCTTCAACCTCAGCCACAGCAACATCTTCCTAGGAACATCGCCAAAGGCAAGGGAAGCAAAGACAAAAATGAACTATTGGGATTTCATCAAGATCAAAAGTTTTTGCACAGCAAAGGAAACAGTTAACAAAACCAAAAGACAACTGACAGAATGGGAGAAGATATTTGCAAACGACATATCAGATAAAGGACTAGTGTCCAAAATCTATAAAGAACTTAACAAAGTCAATACCCAAAGAACAAATAATCCAATCAAGAAATGGGCAGAGGACTTGAACAGACATTTCTGCAAAGAAGACATCCAGATGGCCAACAGACGCATGAAAAAGTGCTCCATATCACTCGGCATCAGGGAAATACAAATCAAAACCACAATGAGATATCACCTCACACCAGTCAGAATGGCTAAAAGGAACAAGTCAGGAAATGACAGATGCTGGCGAGGATGCGGAGAAAGGAGAACCCTTCTACACTGTTGGTGGTAATGCAAGCTGGTGAAACCACTCTGGAAAACAGCTTGGAGGCTCCTCAAAATGTTGAAAATAGAACTACCCTACAACCCAGCAATTGCACTCCTGGGTATTTACCCTAAAGATACAAATGTAGTGATCCGAAGGGGCATGTGCACCCAAATGTTTATAGTAGCAATGTCCACAATAGCCAAACTATGGAAAGAACCTAGATGTCCATCAACAAATGAATGGATAAAGAAGATGTGGTATATATACACAATGGAATACTATGCAGCCATCAAAAGAAATGAAATCTTGCCATTTGCGACAACGTGGGTAGAACTAGAGGGTATCATGCTTAGCAAAATAAGTCAGTCGGAGAAAGACAACTATCATATGATCTCCCTGATATGAGAAATGGATATGCAATATGGGGGGTTAAGGGGGTAGGAGAAGATTGAATGAAACAAGATGGGATTGGGATGGAGACAAACCATAAGTGACTCTTAATCTCACAAAACAAACTGAGGGTTGCTGGGGGGAAGGGGGTTGAGAGAAGGGGGGTGGGGTTATGGACATTGTGGAGGGTATGTGCTATGGTGAGTGCTGTGAAGTGTGTAAACATGGCGATTTACAAATACATTATATGTTTATAAAAAATAAAAATAATTAATAAAATCTCAGTTAACTGCTAACTTCCTCAGACTAATGAAAGATCTATGAAAAGCCAACAGTAAATATTTTGATGAGTAATGAAAGATAGAATTCTTTACCTCTATGATTAAAAAAAAACCCAAAAATGTTCAATCTTACCTTTTTCATTAGGCTTCTACTGGAGGTTCCAGAAAACTCAAAATTGGTGGGGGGAGTTGATGGGGAGATGAATAAAGGTGGTCAGAAAGCACTAACTTCCAGTTATAAAATAAATGTCACGGGGATATAATGCACAGCATGGTTCTGAGTTAATAACATTATATTTTATATTTGAAAGTTGCTAAGAAAGGAGGTCTTAAAAGTTGTCAGAAGACAAATAAATTTAACTAAGTGGTGATAGAGATTAACTAGACATATGGTGGTGTTTATTTCACAACACATACATGTACTGAATTATTATGCTGTTCATCTAAAACTAGTATGTTATAGGGCGTCTGGGTGGCTCAGTGGGCTAAATCTCTGCCTTCAGCTCAGGTCATGATCTCAGGGCCCTGAGATCAAGCCCAGCATTGGGCTCTCTACTTGCCAGGGAGCCTGCTTCCCCCCCACTTTCTGCCTGCCTCTGCCTACTTGTGATATCTGACTGCCAAATAAATGAATACAATCTTTAAAAAATAAATAAAATAATAAAACCATATGTTATATTTCAATTTTGTCTCAACTAAGAACTCAAAAAACCAACTATCAAAACCCAACAGTAAAGAACAACTGATCTAAATAGAAAATAGGCAGTATACCTTTGGGGGCACCTGGGTGGCTCAGTGGATTGAGCTGCTGCCTTCAGTTCAGGTCATGATCTTAGGGTCCCGGGATTGAGCCCTGCATCAAGCTCTCTGCTCAGTGGGGAGCCTGCTTCTCCCTCTCTCTCTGCCTGATTCTCTGCCTACTTGTGATCTCTGTCAAATAAATTAAAAAAAAAAAATCTCTGGGGCGCCTGGGTGACTCAGTGGGTTAAGCCTCTGCCTTCAGCTCAGGTCATGATCCCGGAGTCCTGGGCTCGAGCCCCACGTCCGATCTCTGCTCAGCGGGGAGCCTGCTTCCCCCACTCTCTCTCTGCCTGCCTCTTTGCCTGCTTTTCATCTCTGTCAAATAAATAAATAAAATCTTAAAAAAAAAAAAGAAAATAGGCAAAAGACATGAAGAGACATTTTACTGAAATGGATATATATGGCAAGCAATCACATGAAAAGATATTCAACCATTAAGAAATGTAAATCAAACCACCAATTGGATGGCTACAAAAACAAAACAAAACAAAACAAAATATCAGGCACTGGCATATATATGAAGTGATTAAACCTCTCATCCTTGGTTGATGGGGCATGTTAAATGATACAATACTTTGGAAAACAGTATGATAGGTTCTTAAAAAGTTAGGCACTCACCAGTATATGATTAAGCCATCCCACTCCTAGAAATTGACCAAAGAGAAAAGAAAACGTGTCATTTCAAAGATTTTTATTTAGATGTTTATAGCAACTCTGTGTGTAGTAGCCAAAAATTGGAAGCAGCATAAACATTCAACAGGTAAATGAATACACAAGCTAGTATAGCCATATGATAGAATGCTAAGTAATAATAAAAAGGGATTATTAACACATGTAACAGCATGGATCAGTTTCAAATAATTATGATGAGTGAAAGAAAACAAAGAAATAATATATGCTATGATTTTATTTATACAAATACTCTAGAATATGTAAACTAATCTACAGTGACAGAAGTCAGTAAAGCTATTATTATAAATTAAATAGGATATATGCTTTATTAACAGATTTATAAAGATAAAATCTCCATACAGTACATTGAGCAGATTTAAAAGGATATGTATTTTATTTCAATTTTTAATTATATATGTATATATACTATTATGTATATATGCATTATATATACATATGGTTCATGTTTCGGTAGATATATACACTATATACATATATAGTGTAGATATATACACTATATACATATATACAGATACATATACATATCTGTATATATGTATATAGTGTACATATAGTGTATATACATATCTGTATATATGTATATACATACACATACATAACCACAGATATACATATCTGTATATCTGTATATACATATATACATATCTGTATATATATCTGTATATCTGTATATACAGATATCTGTATATATGTATATAGTGTATATATAGTGTATATACATATCTGTATATATGTATATACATACACATACATAACCACATAATGTTAAGACTGCCTTAATTTCCTGAGTTAAGCAGTTGAGAGCAATATTCCCTATTATATTAAAAAAAAATCACTTATTGGAAAAAATTAACGCAGAACATATTGGAAAGGGGAAGTAATTTGACATATCCTCTACATAGAAAATCCCAAGAAATCCAGAGAAGGGCCACTTGAAGAAGAGATTTATCAAGGTCACAGAATACATATCAAGAAACAAAAATCAATTGCATTTTTTTTTTAAAGATTTTATTTATTTGTCAGAGAGAGAGCGAGCAAGAGCGAGCATAGGCAGACAGAGTGGAAGGCAGAGTCAGAGGGAGAAGCAGGCTCCCTGCGGAGCAAGGAGCCCGATGTGGGACTCGATCCCAGGACGCTGGGATCATGACCTGAGCCGAAGGCAGCTGCTTAACCAACTGAGCCACCCAGGCGTCCCTCAATTGCATTTTTATATGCTGGCAAATAAAATCAGTGGCTTTAAATTTTATTTATTTATTTATTTATTTTAAAGATTTTATTTTTTTATTTGACAGAGAGAGATCACAAGTAGGCAGAGAGGCAGGCAGAGAGAGAGAGGAGGAAGCAGGCTCCCTGCTGAGCAGAGAGCCCGATGTGGGACTCGATCCCAGGACCCTGAGATCATGACCCGAGCCGAAGGCAGCGGCTTAACCCACTGAGCCACCCAGGCGCCCAGTGGCTTTAAATTTTAAAAACAATATGCTCACAATGCTTCATCAATAAGCATGAAATACTTCAGGGTCAATTTAACAAAATACAAGCAAGACCTATACACTGAAAACTCAAAACTCTGTTGACAGAAATCAAGTATATGAAGAAACTGACCCATATTTATCATCAGAAGTCTTGTATTTAATATGTTTCTCTTCATATTTATTGATATAAAAATTCAGTAAAATGTCAACCAAAATTCTGGTAATATTTTATGTTAATTGGGAAGCTGACTCTGAAAATTATATTGAAAGCTAAGAACAGAAAATTGCAAAAAAATAATGTGGAAAAGAACAAAGCTGAATTCCGCTACCAGATGTCAATACTTACTGTAAAGCTATAGTAATCAGTAAATCTTAAAGGTTTTATATACACCATTTGAAATTAGATAGATAGATAGATAGATAGGAAGACAGCATGACCATAGATCTGTCAATGGAACAAAATAGAAAAACATCCACAGAAACATGCATATATGGTGTCAAGTTAATTCAATAAAGAAAAAGGCTATTGATCCTTACCTAAAACCCTACCCAAAAATTAATTCAAAATTATTATAAACCAAAGTTTAAGTCATAAAAGACATAGAAGTAAACACTGAAAATTGTTTAAGACAAATTATATCTTAGATATGATACCAAAACCAAAAATCATAAAAGAAGAAAATTAGATAAACTGGATTACATGGAAATAAAGAAAATGTCTATTCTCAAAGATCCTGTTAGAAAATGAAAATAGAAGCCAGAGACAGGTTTGCAGAACACATATCTACTGAAGGACTGATAGCCACAATATAAAAAGAACTTTTACAACTGAATGGAAGACGAAAAGAATGCTAATAAAAAAAAAGGACAAAAAACTGGTTGTGACACTTCAACATAGACAATAAACAAAGAGCTCATCAAGTGTATGAAAGTGACACTCAAATACATTAGCCATCAAGAAAACATAAATAAAATCTATAACAATATACTAGTAAATATCTGCTAGAATGACTAAAACTAAGAAGTGTGACATTAGCAAAATATGATGTAAAGCTTGAGCTACTGGGACTCTTATGCATTGCTAATGGGAATGTAAAATGGTGTGATCCCTTGGAAATCACTTCAGCAATTTCTCACCAAGTTCCATATACACTTTCCACAGGATGCAGGTATTCAACTCCAGGTACTTATTCCAAAGAAATAAACACATACGTTCACACAAGTATCTATATGCAAATGTTCACAGCAGCCTATTCAAAATAGTCCAGATCTGGAAATAACCCAAATATCCTTCACCTGGTGGAAGAAGAAACACATTTTGGTTTCAACCCCATAATTCAATACTAACAATACCAAAAACTGTTGATATGTTCATATCAGAAGAATCTCAAAAACACACTGTTAACAGAAAAAAATTTGGATAAAACAGACTACCATACAGTATGATTCTGTGTCTATAATAGGGTAAAAGCAAAACTGTGGGGATAGAAAATAAATCCACATACATCCATGGAGATGATTGTATCATTTTCTTTCATTTTATGAACATGACGTATCACACTGATTGATTTATATATATTAAACCAACTTTGCATCCCAGAGATAAATCCCACTTGATCTTGGTGAATGATCCTTGCAGTGTGCTGATGATTGGTAGTATCTTTATTGACAATTTTTGTCTTTGCATTCGTCAAGGATATTTGTCTATAGTTTTACAGTATTGTCCTTTCACAGTTTTGGTATCAGCATAATGTTGTCCTTGTACAATGAGTCTGAAGGCATTCTCTGACTCTTTGACAGATACTAATTCTTTCAATGTTTGATGACATGAATCGGCAAAGCCATTTGATCCTGGGCTTTTCTTTTGGGGAAGTTTTTGATTCCTGATGCAATCACCTTCCTAACAACTGGTCTGCTCAGATGTTCTATTTCTTCCTGATTCGGTCTTGCTACATTGCAGTTTTCTGAAATTTTCCATTTCTTCTAAGTCGCTCAGTTTGTTTGGTAGTTGCCTCTTATAGTCCTTTCAATTTCTATGGTATCAGCTGTAATATCTCCTTTTTTATTTATAGTTTTGTTGATCTGGATTCTTTCACTTTTTCCCTTGGTTGGTCTAGCTGATTTGTCAATTCTGCTCATCTTTTCCAAGAACACCATTTTAGTTTGGTTAATTTTTCTCTGTAGATTTTTTTGTTCTCTGTTCCATTTATTTCTGCTTCAACCTTCACAATTCTTTTCTTCTGCCAACTTTAGGTTCACTTTGTTCTTCTTTTCCTAGTTCTTTAAGGCACAGACAGGTTATTTATTTGGGTTCTTTTTTGCTACTTACTGGAGGAGTTTCTTACTTTGAATCTCCTTAGAACTGTATTTGCTGAATCCTGTAAGTTCTGGTATGTTGCTTTTCCATCTTTGTTTATTTCAAGAAACTGAGAGAGGGGAGATAGGAGGAGGAGACAAACCATGACAGACTGTGGAGTCTGAGAAACAAATTGAGGGTTTTGGAGGGGAGAGAGGGTGGGGGTTGGGTGGGCCTGGTGGTAGGTATTAAGGAGGGCATGTATTACATGGAGCACTGGGTGTGGTGCATAAACAATGAATTTTGGAACAGTGAAAATAAATAAAATAAAATAAAATGGAAAAAAAAAAGAAACTTTTTTATTTCCCCTTAATTTTTTCTCTGATCTACTGGTTTTTCTGGGAGTATCACTTAACATTTATGTGTTCATGAATTTTCAAGTTTTCCTGTAGTTACTGATCTCCAGTTTTAAGCCACTGTGATCGTAAAAGATACATGATATGATTTCAATCTTCTTGAATCTGCTAAGAATTATTTCATGGTATAACATATGGTTCTAGGAAATGTTTCATGTTCATTTGAGAAGAGAGGAGTCTGCTGTTATTGGATTGAATGTTTTGTGGATCTATAATGTCCATTTGGTCTATAGTGTTGTTTAAATCTGCAGTTTCCTGATTGACTTTCTGTCTGGATGGTTTATCCATTGTTGAGAATGGGGTATTAAAATGCTCAATTATTATCGTATTCCTGTTTATTTCTCCCTTTAGCTCTGTTAGTTTTGTCTTCATATGTTTAGGTACTCCAATGATGGCATGTAAATATTTATAATTATTCTAACGTCTTCATGGATTGGCCCCTTCACATCATTATATAATGACCTCTTTGGTCTCTTTTTCCCATTTTTAGTTTACAGTCTATTTTGTCTGATGTAACTAGAGCTACCTCTGGTTTTTGTTGTCATTTTGGAACATTTGTTTAAAACATCTCATTCCATCCAATCATCACTCTCAGTATATGTGTGCCTTTAATGCTAAAGTGAATCTTTTGTAGGCAGCATTTTGTTGGATTTTGTTTAATACATTCAGACATTGTGTCTTTTGATTGGATAAATTAATCTGTTTACATTTAAGGTACCCGCTAATAGGTAAGGGTTTACTACTGCTATTGTGTTACTTCTTTTCTGGTTGTTTTATAGATCCATTTTATTTTTTGTTTGTTTGTTTGTTGATCCTGCTATCTTCTTTTGTGTGTTTTGATGTCCTTTGGCGGTGAAACCCTTTTGACTTCTCTATTGTGTCCTTCCATGTAATTACTGTGATATTTGTCCTCGTGGTTACTGTAAGGCTTACATAAAATATCTTCAACTAATGACACCCTATTTTAAACTGATAACTTCAATAGAATTCATGTATGTCACAGTTTTACCTCTCCCATCATATACTAAGTTATTGCTATTACAACTGACATAATTTTTATACTGTATATCTGATAACAGATTCTATTTATGGGTGTTTTTTCTATTTTGTTTTCTTAACTTGAACACTAGAGCTATAAGTTATACACAACTACTACCATATTGCAGATTCTAACTATCACTATGTCTTTACCATACCAGGGAAATTTATACTACTTTTTTTAATGTTAAATAGTGTTCTTTTTTTTTATTATTTAAAGATTTTTGTTTATTTATTTGACAGACAGATCACAAGTAGGTAGAGAGGGGGCAGAGAGAGAGAGAGGAGGAAGCAGGCTCCCCACTGAGAAAGGAGCCCCTTGTGGGGCTCGATCTCAGGACCCTGGGATCATGACCTGAGCCGAAGGCAGAGGCTTTAACCCACTGAGCCACCCAGGCGCCCCTAAATAGTGTTCTTTTATTGCCATTCTAAGAACAGTTATAGAACCCCTTGCAATGTAGGTCTGGTGGTAATTAACTTCTTCACCTTTTGTTGGTTTGAGAAAGGCTTTATTCCTCCTTTATTTCTGAAGGACAACCACTGAGTATAGCATTCTTGGTTGATTGTTATTATTTTTCAATATTTTTAGTATGTTAACCCATTATATCCTGGCCTGAAAAGTTTTTGTTGAGCATTTACCAAAAATCTTATGATCTTACGAGAGTTTTTTATGTAACTATTTTTTTCCTGTTCTTTACTTCCTTCACCCTTTTTCATTCTTCTCTCTTTTTTGCTCCTCAGCATGGGCAATTTTCATTGTCTTGTTCTCCAGGTCACTGATTCCTTCTCCTGCATGGCCAATAGACTTTTGAAGTTCTGTTATATTCTTTAGTTCAGTTAACGTATTTTTCAACTCTAGGATATCTATTTTTGATTTTGTTTTTGATGGTTGCTGTTTCCTTATCAAATTTCTTGTTTTGTTTATATATTGTTTCCCTAATTTCATTTAGTTATCTGTGTTTTCTTCTAGTTCACTAAACTTCCTGAAGAGGATTATTCTGAATTTTTTATCTGTTGGTTCATAGATCTCCATTTCTTTAGAGTCAGTTACTAGAGCCTTATTAGTATCCTTTAGTGTTGTCTTATTTAAATATATTTATTTACATTTCATGATCCTTGATTCTTTATGTTGGTACCTGTACACTTGACTAATGGGGCTCTTCCAGACTTTACAGGTTTGCTCTGTCAGAGAGTGTTCTTTACTAGCCAGCTCAGTTTGGGTTTTGGGTGTGTCTACTGATAACATCTTTGGACAGCAGAACCTGTTGTTATGGTCTATTTTTGGGTGAAGCAACTGATTACACTCTGAAGATGGGAATGAGAGGATATACCACTGGCCAACAGCAGTTGGAATGGCTTGCTGACTTAGTTACCTACACAACTGGGATTGCAAGATAGGTTCCATGATTTCTTTAATTCTCCGGTAAGGCTTACTAAATGGTCAGGACTGGGTACTATATTCAGTAACAGATAGAGCTATGAATGACCTTCCCTGCCCTGGAAGGGCAGCAGGACAAGGCCCAGGGTCAGTATAGCTCGTTGGTTGTGGGCCCAATCCAGGCCTGAGTGTGCACTGAAATCCCTGGTCAGGCGAGGCTACCTGTTTTGCTCTGCAGATGGAGGAAGTCACAGGCTGTATTCTGTATTCAAGGGCCGCTATGTGTCAGACTTTTGAATACACCAACTAGCTTCCCATGTGCTCTGGTTTGGTTTCCCGGTTGGACAGGTTGAAGACTGTATTCAGCAATGAGCAAGGCTATGAATTAGATTCCTTGCCTGAGTGCAATGGGTCAATCAGTTCTAAAACTTGCAAAGCTCTTTTTTTGTTGTCTTTAGTCAACTCATACCCCAAGGTACCTGATAGAGCGGAACCACAAGCTTTGCTCTACAAACCACCAGCTGTTTGTCCTTCTCTTGGGTAAAGCACTGCTGGGGAACAAAGCTTCTAGGAACTGCGTCTAGTCCTTTTTGTCAGGTAGAGTCAGAATATCCCTGAAAAGATAAGGCTCTGTCTCAGCAACCTTGCCTGGATGGAGGGTGACAGGCTACTCTGACCTTCTCTCAATTTCCCAAACTGGCTCTCTAGTTAGGAGGGGACAGGGGGTACCCTCAGGCTCAGCTATGAATTAATCCCCCTGCTATGCACAGGAAGCCTCTGTGCCCAGCCCAGGCTTCACTCTATGGGCAATCAGCTCTGCTTGCTCACCTCTGAGCTCAAGCACTAATGGATTTCACAGTTTCCAGATGTAACCAGACTTTCTGTTCAAATGGAACTGGAAGACACTCTCCGCAGCAGATGGGCTGTGACTGAGCTCCTTGATAGGGTGTTGGGCCAAGTACACCCTAGGGCCAGCGGAAATCCTTATTAGAGGATCAGAATCAGGCAAATCTGCCCCCCACCAAGCTTCCCAACCAAAATGCACCTCTGACTTCCTTCTGTAGATGAGTAAAGCTGCTTTTGGGATTGCTACTTGGGCAATGCAGCTCTAAACTCAGTGTGCCAAGATCTCACTGGTTATTACAAGCTCTTTCCTCTTACTCTGTCACAATTCAGACTTCCAGTGGCTGGGACCCATGGAGTCCTCTGCAACTCCCACAGGGCAAGCTCAGAGTAATGGCTCCTACAAAGGGAACCACAATTCCAGAAAGGGCTGGTTGTCCTTCATGGGTTCACTTTTCCCACTGGAAGAACCAGTGTCTCAAGGGAATCTCTCCAGGTAGTGCTGCACTGGCCTGGGAAACCACTGTGGTCCACATTTGGTTTCTTCTGTTAGCTTCAATGCAGTCTGTCTTGGGTTCCGTGGTACAGGTAGTGCTTTGGCCTCACCTTTGTGTTCTAGGAAATTCTTAGTGGTGTCCTATTCATAAATAGTTGTTAGTTGTTCTTGTAAGTGGAAGCAAGTCAGGAATGGCCTGTGTTACCATCTTAGTGATGCAACTTTCCTATCTTAATTTATTCTGATTATTGTTGCATTTACCTGAATAGAGGCTTGTGAAAACTCACCAAACAGTACACTTAAAAAGGTAAATCTAATGTGTGTGAATTATTCTTTAAAAAAAAAAACCTGGCTTTGGGCGCCTGGGTGGCTCAGTGGGTTAAGCTGCTGCCTTCGGCTCAGGTCATGATCTCAGGGTCCTGGGATCGAGTCCCGTATCGGGCTCTCTGCTCAGCAGGGAGCCTGCTTCCCTCCCTCCCTCTCTCTCTCTCTCTCTCTCTCTGCCTGCCTCTCCATCTGCTTGTGATATCTGTCAAATAAATAAATAAAATCTTAAAAAAAAAAAAACCTGGCTTTAAAAAACAGAAAGATCTTTCCCTGTTGCTATGTCTATATCTAATTCACAGTTTTGCATCGGTGAAAGAATCACCACGATATACATTTACTGATAAACTTTCCAACTTCTGATCATCAGCATTGTCATATTTAACACCTTCACACATACGTACGAAAATTTCCATAGATTATATACAGAATATATGCCTGGGAACAAAACTGTTGAGTCATACGTGGATGGAAATACAGGGTACTATGTTAAGTGACATAAGTCAATCAAAGAAAGACAATTATCATATGATCTCCCTGATGTGAGGAATTAGAGAAACAAGACAGAGGATCACGGGGGAAGGGAGGGAAAATGAAACAAGATGAAACCAGAGAGGGAGACAAACCATAAGAGACTCTTAATCTCATGAAAAAAATGGAGGGTTGCTGGGGGGGCGGCATGAGGGGTGGAAAGGATGGGGTATCTGGGGGCTGGACTTTGGGGAAGGTAGGTGCTATGGTGAGTGCTGTGAATTGTGTAAAACTGAGGAATCACAGACGTGTACCCCTGAAGCAAATAATACATTATCTTAAAAACAAGAAAGAAAGAAAGAAAGAAAAAGATCTAAAAACCAGTAGAAATAAATAAATAAATAAATAGTTTAAAAAAAAACACAAAAACTACTGAGTCATAAAATACATGCCTTTGGTTTGTCACAATAAGACCATTTGAGACCAGTTGGGAGTTTCAGGCTCATATTGTTATGTGATCAAAAGTGAACAGACTGCATTTTGAAACTATACCATCACACAAGCAGTTAGATTACCTGCATGAATCACAATTTATATTTTTAAAATTCTTTTGTGCCTTTCTCAATAAGGTATTTATCAAAATAATCATGGGTTTTTCTCTTAGCTGTTTGATCTATATCCTGAATTCAATTTCTTACATTGCATGTCTTAAATAGAGATTTAAATTTTTCTGCTTTCCTGTAATTAAGCACAGAAGAGTAATTCTATTATTCATATTTGCCATAGAATGTTAGGTGTATTTAAGAATTTTTACGGAGAAGTCACTATAGAATACTTATTTTTATGATTAAGGGACAAGACAGTTCTGGTATATTACACTATACTTTAATGAAGTGAATTCACAGAACCTTGCTTAATTCATTTTATAAACTTGGTTTTACATGGTTTTGTGTGAATTAGATACTTATGATTAGTATACTTCCAATAATTAACATTAAGAATACAATCAAAACCTGAAGCTTTATAAAGAGTTAATGGAATAAATTGTTTTCAGGCACCACAGAAGAACTTATTTAATTTCAGGTACCTGTCTAGCAATGCCTCATTATTTTTAGCACCTTCCATAATTTGTATATCTTATAATTAACATCATTCCTAAATATGTCTGTTTTTTTATTAAAGATTTTATTTATTTATCAGATGGAGATCACAAGTAGGCAGAGAGGCAGGCAGAGAGCGAGGGGGAAGTAGGTTCCCTGCCAAGCAGAGAGCCCAGTGCGGGGCTAGATCCCAGGATGCTGGGATCATGACCTGAACCGAAGGAAGAGGCTTTAACCCACTGAGTCACCCAGGTGCCCCTGTCTAAGTTTAATAAGATTTCACTTTTTGTTTGTTCCTAACTTCAGCCAAGTATATCTAAGCAAGTTTCACAGACTTTTTTAGAAAGAGTTCCCTCCCTGGAACCCTGGGTCAAATACCACAGTCCTCTTTTCCCTGGAGTTGACTGTATGCTGAATATATTAAGCAATCAATTATTTGGCTAGATAGTATAAACATTTCAGTTTCTTTGGCTTTGGTTAAAGCCCACGTGTTCTTTAACACGCCCTTCTAAAACTGTCCTGAGTAATCTCCCATCTGCACCAAGTTGAGGCATAGTCATTTAAGGAATACATACTGAGTGCTGGTTCAGCCAAAAAAAAAAAAAAAAAAGAGAGACAAAGCCAGGAGACAAAATACATGCAGCTTTCTGACTGCCTGTTCAAAATGAGCGTCCTAGGCACAGGATTCTTTGGGCGCCTAGCCTCAGGATGGTCCCTGATCCCCATGCTGCTGTGGCAAGTAACTTGGGGCAGGAGTAATGCACCCACTTTGTGCCTCAACAGCATCCCATGCTTCTACCTTTGCCTTTGGGTTTCTCTGCCACCACCTCATGGCACCTCCTATAAACATGTTCAGCCATTCCGATGCATGTGTGTAACTTGACTGTACTTGCCAAGAGGATAAAGCAAAACCATGATGAAAGCGGAGTTGCCTATCAAAAGGTGATTTGCACAGCATACACTGAAAGGCCTACAGGATTTTAAGGTTAATTGGGGCACATAGTGCATGGAACACTGAGTGTGGTACATAAACTATGAATTTTGGAACACTGAAAGAAATAAAATAAAATAAAATAAAATTGGATAACTCATGGTATTTCCTTGGCATAAAACAGTAAGTAGATAGGTGAGATGTTTTTTCAGACACTTTCTAATCCCTTTTTAAGATTAAACAAACATATAAACAAAAAACTGGCATTCATGTTGCTACATTTTCTATTTTCTAAGTGGTAATCCAAAGGAAAAAAGAAATGTCAAGCTAATTAGAAGGAGGAAATGCTATTGGTGTATTTCCAGAAAGAACTTGCCTTCTCAATTTAATGTGGACACAGAAGAGCAAAAGTATTTACTTACTTAAAGGTTGTTAGTTGGCTTTGCCCTCAATGAAATAAAAACCTCTTTTTCGTAGCCTCAGGGACATCTTATTAATGGAAATTAGCCTCTGATCTTATTATCATTTCCACAATATCATACTCGCAGATCAAAATATCCAGGCTCCATTATTCTTTTGTGAATACTCAACTAGTCCCCAAAGAACATCATTAATATCAGATCTCCAAAGTCACATATTATTCGTCTGGGTCAAACACATGTACATAAACAGGCTTCCCAGCCTTTTCACACAGAAGCTGTAATTCAGTCCAGCTGATCATGTTCTCTGTTTTCCTAACGAAGAGCATCATTCAGTCAGTAGACTGAATGAGCCCTGACATCAACCGTGTTCCTGGACTTCACTTTCTCAGAATGAGGGAGGCAGACTAGTGACTCCAAAGCCTTCCTACCACAGTACTACTGAAGTCTGGAAGGAAGATGCATCAAAAGCATTTATGGACTCCTGACAAGCCAGAAAAATCTGCAAGCGTGAAAACTAAGCCAAAATAACAACTGTGAACTTGAACCAGAGAAGGTGGCTATGAATGGAACGTGACGGCCCTGGTACTAATATCCAGAGCGATGCTGAGATTAGAGCCAACGCTTTCAGACTGGTGCAGGTGTGAGAGCTGTATCTAAAATGTCTGAATTAAGATGGAAACCTGAGAAGGTTACCGTGGTGCCCCGTGTTACTAGCCAGTTCTGGGCTTCAGCAAAAACACGTTTAATTCTCTCCCTCAATCAGAACCACAGTATTCTCACAAATTAAGTTCAACTGAATATAGCTAGGAATTTTTTTGAATCACAAAAAACACCCCTATCAAATAGAATGACATGAGGGAGAGTCTGCAGAAACTAGAAGACAACAACTTTAGATCTCCAAGGACTTCAGATAATAGAATTAGACATTATAAAACCATGTAAACTACTTAAGAGAAAAAATGCAGTTTTTTTAAAGGTTTTATTATTTATTTGACAGAGAAAAAGAGCACAAGCAGGGGAAACAGCAGGCAGAGAGAGAGGCAGGCTCCCCACTGAGCAGGGAGCCAGACTTGGGACTCAATCTTGAACTGAAAGCAGTTGCTTAACCAACTGAGCCCCCTTGATGCCCCCAAATGCAAGTTCTTTAAGAGAATAACGTAAGAAACTACTATAAGATTGATTTGGAAAAGAAGCTTAATTCTAGAATAAAAACTCACAATTAATACTCAAAAGTTATTAGAGGACTAGAAGAGAGATCTGAAGAGAGTATAAGGAAAGAGAAAACTTAGAAAAGAGAAGTAAGAGAGAGATGAGACGTTCCACCTCCAAAAGGAGGAAATACAAGCTAGAAGAGACAAATAGACTCCAGAAAAAAGCAGGAAAATTTATTGGAAGATATTGAAAGTCTTGTCTACATACACTAGAGAAGATAATTCACAACAGGATTATTCACAATAGGAAAGAAAGAAAAAAACCCAAGCAACAAGGCATTGATAACAGTATGGATAATATTTTACAATTGTCAGAGTGGAATTTATTAAGGAATGAGAAGAATGAATCACGGTAGCATAAAACTATGTGGATGGGTATAAGAAACAGGACAAGGCAAAAAATGCAGTTGGAGGTGGATAACCTAAAGTTTTATAATTTTGTAAATCCCTAAAATAAGAAAACTGGACATCATGTTGTCTAGTAGCCTTAAACATGTAGTGGTATTTAAAACAACAAAGAAAGATACCTGTAACATTCAGAGTAGTGGTTAAGTCTGATTGAGAAACTAAGACATGAAATTGGGGAAGGGACAAAAAGTATCAACATTAATGCTATTTAACATTCCTGTGTTTGATAGTCTACCATTAATGTTTAGGGGTGCCTGGCTGACTCAGAAAAGCGTGCAACTCTTGATCTCGGGGTCATGGGTTCAAATTCCACATTAGGGGCAGAGATTACTTTAAAAAAAAAAAAACAACACACACAGTTAATCTTGAATGTTAAACCTTAAAATTTACCTAGAGGTTACGTATATTACTTCATACCCATCAATAATACCTTAAAAATGTATCCGGCAGTTTACAGACAATTCTAAGTTTGTTCACTCAAATCTCTTCTTGTTTTATGCAGAATTCCAAAAAATTACTTATTCAAATCCCAGGCCACAACCCGTCAGAAGGAATAGATTAAAAGGTAAAAGAAGAAGTTCCCAAGAGGCTCGTAGAAACCAATCCCTCTACTTTGAATAAGGAATGAACTACCTCGAAATAATCTCTAAGATACCAGCTCAAGGGATACAAAGTTATTGCCATTCAGCAATAATTTAATATTCCAAAACACCTGGTGGGCACCTTCCAGGCTTTGGCACTACTGTGGAATAAGGTAATTGACTTCCCTGGCGTGATGGGGGGATCATGGGTGAGGAGGCTCAGAAGGTCTTGTTATCTTAGCAAAGAAAGAGGCGGCACCCATCCAAAGAGAACTTAAATCAAGTGGATTAAGCAAATGTTGTCCACTCAGTGTCTGGAAGTGATGCCCGCTTCACACTCCACAGAATAATTCCGCCTGCCTACTAGGTCACCTGCCTGAAGGCATTTGTGTGTGTGAACCGCAGATTACCAACCCTTACATAAACTTAATGGCAGGGGGACGCTTGGGCAGCTCAGTTGGTGATGCATCTGCCTTCGGCTCAGGTCATCATCTCAGGATCCTGGGTTCGAGTCCTGCATCGGGCTCTCCGCTCCAAGGGGAACCTGCTTCTCGCTCTGCCTCTGCCTGCCTCTCCCCCTGCTTGTGCGCGCGCTCTCTCGCTCGCTCTCTGACAAATAAATAAATAAAATCTTTAAAACAAAACAAAACACTGGCTGGACCCTGGGCCCGTTTTGCTGGCTTGGTGAAAGAAGACGGTTTGTGGACAGCGGACTGCCACAGGTAGACGGAGGGAGTTGAAGGGGTGTCCCAGGAAGAGAAAGCAGTGGGAGTAAAGACAACGTTGCCACTTCACATTCTCAACCCTTCACAGTCCTAACGGCGTGTTATGTATTTGGGACATGGGTTTTCTGGTTTTCCAATGGCACCACACCGAGATGGGGCCGGGGTCCCCGGCAAAGGGAATGTGTAGCTTAAGGATCTGTGGTACATTTTGCATCCCTTTTGCCAGTTTTCCTCATTTCTGACTTTGCATTTAGACCCAGTTTTCTGCAGCTTCAGCTGCTACCTCACACTACCTTCTGGAGCTGAAGCTCATCCTGGTTTATACTGTGCAAACTGCCTAGAGCACCAGAATCAAGTCTCTTCCTAAATCCCTCCACGACACCAACCCAAAATTAATTAATTCAACAATTAATGGTGACCACGACATGACTATGCCTTCCATGCAATTAAATCCAGCTACTTATTAAAAGGAGAGTAATTGAATTATTCAACTAAAAACAAACCGCCCTAAACGGCGAATGACTCATTTACTATTGAGTAATTCTCTCAAGGACTTTTCCATAAGGTTTTTGGTAGAATATACAGAAGAGATGTATTTGAGGGTCCTTTCCTCAACTGTGGGCAAAACTGCAAAGATTATCATTTAGACCATAAAATATTAAACATGTGTTTAGTGTTGTGATAACAGGATATCAGTTATGTAAGGGCATAAATACAATTGGCCAGTTAGAAGATGGTAATATAATACACCATATTCGTACAAATAAAGTGAATTTTTTTTTCACATCATAAAAATATATCAATGACCCTGAGTCCAGATGCCCATCTCTGCTGTTAGTTTGCCATTCGTAAGATTGTGGATTTTACTTGTTTGGCCTAAACTATGTTATTCTGTTTCCCATCATAAAATAGAAACTCAGTATTATAGTGTTTATGATATAAATGGGACTCCTTGCCCTGTCACTTACAAGTGGGGGTTATTGGGGCACCCCGGTGGCTCAGTGGGTTAAAGCCTCTGCCGTTGCCTCAGGTCATGATCTCAGGGTTCTGGGATCAAGCCATGCATCGGGCTCTCTGCTCAGCGGGGAGCCTGCTTCCCGTCCTCTCTCTCTGCCTGCTTCTATGCCTACTTGTGATCTCTGTCTGTCAAATAAATAAATAAAAACTTTAAAAACAAACAAACAAACAAATAAGTGGAGGTTATTAATTTCTTTAGGCCTCAGTTTTCTCCTTCATGAAATGGCAGTCATGTTAGGAATATCAACCTTCAAGAATTCTCGAAATGGATGAAATGAGATTTGCAAATCCCTTAACATGCCATCTTCCTAGAACATGGTAACATCGTCTTTTACTAAGGAGACACACAAATGAAGACATGAAACCAGAGACTTGTATTTTTTTTTTCCCATTGAGTTTTTTTTTTTTTTAATTTTTTATTTTTTATAAACATATGTTTTTATCGCCAGGGGTACAGGTCTGTGAATCACCAGGTTTACACACTTCACAGCACTCACCAAAGCACATACCCTCCCCAATGTCCATAATCCCACCCACTTCTCCCAAAACCCCTCCCCCCAGCAACCCTCAGTTTGTTTTGTGAGATTAAGAGTCACTTATGGTTTGTCTCCCTCCCAATCCCATCTTGTTTCATTTATTCTTCTCCTACCCACTTAAGCCCCCATGTTGCATCACCACTTCCTCATATCAGGGAGATCATATGATAGTTGTCTTTCTCTGCTTGACTTATTTCACTAAGCATGATACGCTCTAGTTCCACAAGAAGATGTGGTATATATACACAATGGAATACTATGCAGCCACCAAAAGAAATGAAATCTTGCCATATGTATTTCTTTTTTAGTCTCCAATGTTTCTTTGTATAGTCTTTACTTCCCCTACTTTTCCTAAGTTTCTCTAAATCTTCTTTTAAGACATAGACGTATATTTACTACAAAAGGGTATTGCATTTACTAGAAGAAAAGTCATATTTATTACAAAATATTAAATTGTATAAATATATCAAGTGACTCTAGAAACCAGTTACTGTAGCTGGGAGTAAGATTTCAATACCCATGTTTTAAAAGAGAGAGAGATCTTTAGTATAAATCCTTTTAGACCTAACTTCATTTATTTTAACCTGAGTTACATTTTGAACCACCTGTATAAAATACCTGCTCGAAGATGGGTAGGGACGAGCCTTATTCCTAAAAATGCATGGGTGACTTGGAAATGGTACTAAGACATGTGAGTGGCAGCTTTTGCTTTAAAGCTGTGGACGCCCACAGTATTGGTCTTGAAAGTGTTCCTAGAGTTTTGGTGCCATGAAGAAAAGAATTGAGATATTTCACATAATTGATATTCTCACAAAATTCCTTGTGGGCCATGGGGGCCACTTTGTGTGGAAGTGCTTAGCTTTCTTCCATGTTTTCTACGAGCTTCACATCAATATAATTTTAGGACAAATAGGTTTTTGGTTACTAAGAGAAATGATATAGTTCCTTATTTGCCCTGGGAAAACAAGGCACGGAGCCAAAGATAGACATTCGAGAAGAGAAGGTTTTCAGGGGCCCTAATAGGGAGTTCCCATCAAGATTCCAGAATTCCTGGGGGATGCTGAAGTGATAAGACGAAGTTCCGCAGGAACGTTTTTGTGTTTGGGTTGAGTGAGTGCGCTAAGAGATCATTCAGAGGCATGAAAAATTGGGGTGGGTAGGAATATCAGAAGGTGAAAACATATCTCATGCCCTGTATAAACAGAAGGGAGGGAGCTACAGTGAATGGGGCAGAAGTGGTCGCGGCCCAAACAGTCCTGACTTTGCTGAAATCTCCATTCCCTCATGCAAATACGTCTACTCCCCAGCTCTCTCCGCTCCTCCGGACTCTTCTAACACTGACAAAATTTATATCCATCTACTGGAATCAAAACAGGATTCTGTGCATTTGTCTAAATGCCACTCAACATAATCCCTTTCTGTTTGTGCATAGTCCATAAAGAAGTCAATACCGCTCTGTAATTTATTGAGACGTCAGCTCCGCAAACTTAGTGGGAGCCTGGAAAGACAGACTACTATGGCCTCTTTCTCCTTTTTTAAAGATGCATTGACCTCATGCAGGGAGCGCTTCAAGGAGTTTTGTCTGGATGATCAATACATTTCTATATTTATAAGCCTAATCAGAGCCCATCTGCTTTTCTGCTCAAGTGCTGCTCAACGAGAGAGCCACATAATCAAAATTATCAACTTTATTGCATTGATTTTTTTGTTCTACTTGTTACTCAGACCACAAAAATAATTAAATATTTTCGTTTTAATAACTGCAGCCTGACACAAAATCATTTCTCGGGGAAATATTTCCCTAACGTCAGGACTGCGGCGTCTTCTACTCCCAGTCCTGCCATTTCTCATTCTACTTATTAGACTTTCACCGGTCCAAGACTTGTTTTAAATGCGCCTGTCTCAAAACTTAACAGCTGTTCCTGGGGCCCCATAGAGAAAGCCAGTCAGCTGCCTGGAACGGACCTCGATGGCGCCGGCCCTGAGAGCCACAGCTCCACCGGAAAGACTCTGGTGGCACCTTCTAAGCCCTGCAGGGTCATCTATAAATACGTGTGCATTTCCCCGTGTCTCACCTGCTGTTTTTTTGCTGAGCCCAGCGCCTGGTGCCCTTACGCATGGAGCAGCAAGCACCCTTACAACGTAGGGGCATTTTTTTTCTTTCTTTCTTTTTTTTTTTTTGCTTTGAGAGGTGGGGACAGTGGAGCCAGTGACTGTTTAACTGGCTTCATCAAAATGCGGCAGGGAGTTCAGAAAAGAGAAACGAGGATGGCCCGCTTGGAAGAAGGGTAACGAAAGGAAATGCCATCTCACAAGGAAGAACATAGACTGGTCTTTACCCTACCGATATGTTAAGCCATGACATCTTTCTGGAGCACAGAGCTCATCAGGTCACTTCACGATGGCCTCTGCAAGTTTGTCACATGGTTTCAGGGAGGGGACATGGGGAGATTGTGGGGCAATGTAACCAGATCTATCCTACCTACAGCATCCAGGCCACTGCTTTAGTGGCTGGGCACTTGTTTTTTTTCGCCCCCTATGCAGGCAGTTTTTCCTTTTAGGGAGATGAATTAGATCTAAAGACACCTAAAGACTTAGCATTTTCACTTTGTCTTTGAGTGGGCTCTTGGCCTAATTTAGGCCATATGGTGTCTTCCCGCGGCGATAAATATGCCCTTCCTGACTTTTAGTCTTTTTCAGCCATGGGATTTCTGAATTACAACCCTTAGTTCTCCCTGGCCTTCCTGAATTCTTCAGAAGCACAGAGCAGTCAGCATTTTCTCGTGGCCAAATTACCAGACTCTAGAAAACCCAGAGTGGGTGTTGCAAATCAGGATGTGAATTTTTTTAAATAGGCAAAAAGAGTCATAGGTGCTTTCTGATTTTACTTAAGCATCTTGATCATTTTAGTGGAAATGATAAAGCAGCTGTTTCCATCTCAAAAGTTTCAAAGATTTTTCCTAAGTGTTTTTCAAGTCAATATTCTTTGTGTCTTCTGTCACATCGACATGTAAAATTTGTTCTTTTAATAACATATATAAAATTATATGTGAACTTATGAATGGTGACCAGCCCCATAAAGCAAGAAATTAATTGTCAAATTTCCAGATGCCAAAAAAATATCTTATTTGTTTTTGTCTATGGAATGCATGTGGTTTTCACAAAAATCTTCCCACAAAGTCAATCTTTGAGGCCCCGAGACAGTAAAATAAAATAGTGTCCAATAATGGGATACTATAGCAGTGAGTTTCTAGTAAATACAGCTAAAACTCTGGTTATGAAGACATGTCTTTATCTAACCAGCTTAGACTTTGAAGCTTCATATGCAATGTTAAGTTTCAAAAATTAAGGAACTTATTACTTTGAAGAAGTAGCCTTTTTTAAGCAAGCACTCAAATGTGGCACTGTCTGAACACAGGTAGTGACACAGTAGGGGCCTCTAAAGTAATGAGAAATCTAGATGGTCATTAAAGTCAAAATATACAGTTCATTTTCTCTACATCTCTATGGTACTTCACTAGCCTGTCAGAGGATAGATAACTCACTAACTCCTAAGATACTCAGATCATACTGAGATCGCTTTCATTGTTTAATCGAACATCAATCTAGGACCTATCTTGTAGTTTTTGGTTCTAGACACCAAATAAATTTCTTGGACCAAATTAATTCTTTTTCTCATGGAAAAAAAAAAAAAAAAACTTGCCTCAACTTTGTATGTCCCTGAGGTTTCAGATTTAGAGGAATCGTGAGGTTTGGAAAAATAGATGTGTGAACAGCATATATGACAGTGCGAGTGGAGTTCCCATAAATTAATGAGTTCTCAAAGATCAAGCATCATATGGGAATGCAAAATGTCACTCTGCCGCACTGTGGAATATTATATGAGGCATAAATAAGTCTCTGTGCATCATTTAATCATACTAATACATTATTATCTTAGAAATCTCAAATATCTTAACTAGGCAAACTGTTTCCATATTTTGTCAATTTTAATGCTGTTATAATTTGATGTGTCAACTGCTGGAATGAATACACACACACAAACACACACACACACACACACACACATACACATGCACATATGAATACATATAAAGAACGGGTTATAAAACCTGTATGTAAATAGGTACACACACACACACACACACACATAGCAAAATATACATATACACATATAAATGATATGAAAAAACAGTAATTCCAGTATTTTTGAGAGTAGTAGAGTTTTTCTAGAAAGAGCGTATATATAGGAAACATAATACCGAACACTGGAATCATGGAATAATACTTCTTTTTCGGCTGAAAATGCAGCATATATAACTTCTAATGTCTAAAATCATTAAATAATCAACTTTTAATATATAACAGATGGCTAAATCTCTATGGAATTAGGACCCCTCTTGTATTAGAAGGTGTTCTTCTAAGCTGCTGTAGCCCTGAGAACAAAGACTAGAACATCCCAAATACAATCTAAGCCTATTTCTCATTTATATTAGCAGGCTGGCCAGGGCGGGTTGGAAGAAGCACTGTGCTTCATGAAATCATTCAGGACCTAGCTTCCTTCTATCTTTTTACTCTGTCATAACCTACATTATATGGCCCTCACCTGCACAATATAAACTCCCTCACCCACACCGAGTTTCCACTCTAATCCCAAGGATGGAGAAAGAAAGAACTAGAGCACAAGCAGTTTCATTTTAAGGGGTATGACCTAGCAAGTGGGCACATCAACGTCATTCATGTACCCTTGTAATTAATCAGCTATAGCTAGATGTGCATCACAACTCATCCCGTGTCCACATCTAGCTGTGAGATAGGCTAGGAAAAGAAATCTCTTCTCTCTGTGGCCATGTGTTCAGAGAAAGCTGGTGGTGGGAGTCGGGGAAAAATAAGAGTTTAAAAGGAAAGTTTAAAAGGAGATCATCGTTACGGGGAAGAGCTCACAAACTCTTCCATTATTTCCTTGGAACGATTAGGTTATTCTAATTTCTTTTACTATTGATATCCATCCTAAAACCGGAATTTGTATCTTTGATTAAAGAACTAATTATGTGCAAACCCGAAGAGAGAATTGAAGATCATGACGTAACTTTTTTTAACAAGGGGGAAAAAAAATGCGGAAATGAAATTATTTCGACCAAACTTGTGTGCACACCTGTCATTTCACAATTGTTTCATTATGACAAAATTTCAGAAGTACTACTGCTATGTCAAAAAAAATGTAATTTTTTAGGCTTTTGATGAATGTTACCAAAACCTCCTCCAAAACTCTGTATGAATTTATACTCCAATCAAAAATGCACTAGGATGTGTTTGTTTCGATCTTTTTATAAAGAGTTTTATTGAGGTGTAATTTATATGCTATAAAAGTCACCCACTGACATTTATATTTCAATGACTTTTAGTAGATTTATGCAGTTGCGTATCCATCAGCACAATAGTAGAACACTTCCATCACCCTAAAAGATTCACGGCTGGCCATCTGCAGTCCATCCTGGCTTCTATCCCCAATCCCAGGCAAACCTTGTTCCTGGTCTCTTAGAGACCTGCCCTTTCTAGAAATTTCATATGAATGGAATCAACCATTTGTGTCTGGTTTCTTTCACTATTTTAAATGTTTTTGAGACTTATCTATGTCCTAGCATGTCCATGCAGTCTGTTTATTATTATTGATGAATAGCGTCTCGCTGTATAAATATGATGCATTTTGTATAGCATTTCACCAGTTGATGGGTAATTGGACTGCTACCAACTATCTTTTCGCAATTATGAGTAATAAATACCTGTGAATATTTTTGTTGCTGTCTTTGTATGGGCATAGGTTTTGACTGTTTCTCCCAATCTTGCTAGAACCATATTAATACATCAGTTTTAAATGTGAGAATATGCACATTCATTTGTGATATGAGAAAGTACTCATTCCCATATTTCTCCAAGTGGTGGATTTTTTTTTCTACAAAGGGTATTTATTCAAGGTAACGGTTCACATTCCAAAGCCATTTCTATTCCATAATTTTTTTTCCTAATTTGTTGTTGTTGTTGTTGTTCTGAAGAGGGAAACACTCTATAATTTCAATGGATAAAAGGTGGCATCATCTTTCCTCAGTTGTGGCATGTACTAAATTATTCAACAACGTGTTAGAAAATACTACATTCTGATTTACACATGTGATGCATTGTATATTTTAAATTCAGTTACCCATTCAACAAATGTTTATCCGTCATCCACAATGTACCAGGTCCTGTGTTTGGGACTAAAGGAACAAAACAGAATAGAATCTGGCTTTGTCTATGTGGAACTTTACAAACTAAGAAGACAATCATAGTATACAGTTACTTATAAGAGGATACGTACTATCCTCAACAAAACCAGTTTTAGAAAACCTAAATCTTCAGAAAAAAAAAGAAAAGGAAAGGAAAGAAAAGCCTACTTCAACATGTTGAGTTCTGAAAAGCATTGCCAAAAGAAGAACCAAGCTGAGACCCGAGAAAGATAGGGTAGTCTAAGGAAGAAGAAGAAGAAAAACCAGGGAGAAAATAAAGATGACAGAGTAACACACACAAAGGTCTCAAGTCATAAGAATGCCCTATCTTTGGAGAAATATAGGTAATTTTTATGGGAGAAACAAAGCTTTTGGAAGGGCAAAATCAGAAGCATCTGGAGAAACCAGCTGGGGCAAAATCAGGGAAGGATTCAGAAGCCACAATGAAACCCTGTAACTCAAACCAACTTTTCCCCCAGTCACCAGTGTCCTCCATGATATTCTCTAGTCACATCATCAGGCTCAGCTAAAGCTGAAGGAAACCATTTCTGGGCCTTGAAACCGTGAGGGTTCTTATACAGGGTTTCACTGTTTCATGGTACCCTAAAAATTTCCTTTAGAATGTAATAAAGTTAAACATCCATAGTGAATCTGTCTCCCCTACTACAATGTGAAATTTTAAAGCTGTGTTTTGCAGGTGCTCAGTTCACCCACAATTTTAGCGATATCCCACAGAGTCCCTTGATTATAATAAGCTCTTAATAACAAACTTGCGTTGAATCACAATAATCAGTTTGCTGTTTATCATATAGACACTGAATAGGTCCGATGATTTTTAGGTATATTTTTGCTTTGAGGAAGTCACTGTTTTGTGGAGAATGGCCTGAAGAAAGAGGGGGATACTTGGTACAGGGAGACAAGTTAATAGTATGGACTAATTATTTAGAGCCAGACAACATCCTAAGTACTTCACGTTTTTTGTATCTCTCAATTATCACAACTCTGTAATGCAGATTCTATCACTCTTTTTACTTATATAAGAAACTATGGCCCAGGGTAATAAAGAAATTGCTTAAAATCGCACAGTTTTCTAAGTGGGAGAGCCAGGATCCAAACCCCAGAATTCTGATTCTACACATTATATTCTTAATATTATTATCTTATGTTCTACTGCCTTTAATAGTTCAGGAAAGTAGTAAAAAATGACCTGAGTTAAGAGACCTATCCTGTGAAGCTGAGGGTAGTGAAAAGAAGAAAGTTCCAGAAGAAGAGAAAAACAGCAAAAATTCTGCACCAATAGAGAGCATGGTAGATTTAAGATTCAAGAGACAGAAGTGGCTACCTTGGGAGCCCACAAAGGGTAAGAAGAACCACGGCAAGATAGGCTGGAAATGTAAACAAAACAGCATGCATAGGCTCCTTCCTGTAAATCAGGGTCAGGAGCTGTCTTCACCTCAAAGACAACAGGAACCTAACAAAGGATTTTCATTCAGCATTCCAGGATAAGAACCCAAAGTGGAATGGAACAAGAACAATGAGAATGAAAATTGGTGAAAGGAATTAGGGGAAATGGGGGGAAATGGCACAAGTAGAGATGTGCAGATCAGTTAGCAAGTTGTTCAAACTGTTTCCAGTCTGGGCAAAGGATCACAATATCTTGGACAATAATGACGGTGGTGGAGGTGAGAAAAAGTGCGTAGATGTGAAAATATGAGGAAATACTTAAGATAAAAACAGCAAGAGTTCACTCTGAAGAGCAGGGAGAGATGAATTTGGGTAACAAATAATAACAATGCCTAACTCAGAAAACAGAATCATTTCTATTTTTTATGAAAGAAAGGGAAAAGGAAAGGTTTGGTACAGATTCAAATAAGAATGTCGCCGCAGATAAAGAAATTTTGTGGGATTTTTTGGTGGATTTTATTTACTCTGTGAAGCGGAGTAGGTCGTCTGCTGAGACTGAAGGAAAGGTAAGGCTTAGGGTAAATCAGAAGGGTCCAGAACAGGAGTACAATAGTCACACAACTTGCTTAATACACACATATAACCTACTTGGTGATGACAAGGGAAGAGAGTAACAGCTATATCCTAAAGTTCTCGAGAAGTCATTCTATATGCCATGGTTGGAGGAACACTTAAACGTATATTTGGTACTGAGTTTCAAATAATAAAGTCACAATCAAAATGCCAACAGGATATTTATATTAGAATCAGAAAAATAAAACCTAAATCCCTATGGAAAAATAAAGATGCAAAAATAAGAAGTACTTTACTGGATTTTAAAACATATTATAAATCAATAGTAAATAAATCATGAATAAAGTAGAATAGAACAAAGAGTACTGAAGAGCTTATATATATGCATATATATTAATATATATGGGCATGAATTTAGTACATGTTTGAGAGCAATTTTGTCAGTAAGTGGTGAAAATTTATTTTGTAGTAATTGTTTTTTTAATAGCTACATGATCAGTGGTCACTTTGGAAAATGAATATGTTGAATACTATTTTATTCCTTATGCTGAAATAAATCCAGAATGAATGATAAATATAAATCTATAAAAAATTATATATGAACCAAAAATAGGAAAAAAATTGAAATATATTGGAGACCACATGATTTTCTAAGTATGATATAAAATCCAGAAAACATAAAAGCTTAATGAATTTGATCATGTAAAGCCAAAAACTACCTTAATGGCAAAATAAAACCATAAAGTTTGTCAAAACAAAAGCAGTAAAACTGAGAAAAAAATATTATTACATAGGGACACCTTGTTGGCTAAGTCAGTAGAGCACACAACTCTTGATCTCAGGGTCCTGAGTACAAGACCCATGCTGAGAGTAGACCTTACTTAAAAAACAATACAAACTAAAACCAAAACCAAAATTAAACAAAAATTAATATACATGGGGTGTGTATGTGTATAAAATTATATATTTCAAGTAAAAGCTAATTTCCTTAATATACAAAAAGCTCCATGAAAATAATGCATCCAAAACTTAAGCACTGTACAAAAATGGACACAATTTTACTTAAAAAATACAAATAATCATTAAACATATGAAAAGATACATGATATTACTTATGCAAATCAGAAGAGAAATGTCTTTAAAGAGACATTATGTTTTTACCTATTTGAGTGTGTTAGAAATTATATAGGAAATGGAAACATTATCTATTATTGATGAGAATATAATTAAGTATACAACTTCAAAGGAAAGGAATTTGGTAATGTCATAATTTTAATTTTAGGTATTCTACTCTTAGGTTTAATCTTAAAATATATATTTTTATGTTTGAATACATAGACACACATAATACATAAAATATGTTCACTGTGCCATTTTACAAGAATTTTTTGTTGTTTTTAGTAAGACACTGGAAACAAGATAATTGTCCATCATCAGATGACTGACTAACAATTTATGGCATATTTACAGAGTAGACTACTAAAAACCTAGTTTAAAAAATAAGACAGATACAGAAAAAAGTCCCAAGAAGCTTTTAAGCTAAATTATCATATAAATTATATTCCCATTTGTGTCAAGATTTTCTATATACCTATCATCTATTGATCTATCTTTGTAAATGAATGAGTAATTTCTGGATGAGAGCACAAAAAACTAATAGTATTTACTTCTAGGGGAAAAAACGAATACTTGAGAGATATAGGTGGAAGGCAGTTTCATAACCTTCATTCTATTTTTAAGTATGTTTTTCCAGTTTACAAAGTGGATTTTGATCCCTGGAAGATTTTTCAAAATTGACCAGATCCAATATATGAAATTTTAAATTTTTGGCTGAAAAACTCTTGTACTTAGCATGATAGTTGGCTCCTAGTGAGGCACTGTAAGTTAAAATACAGAGCATAGAGTTTTTTTTTTTTTAAAGATTTTATTTATTTGACAGAGAGATCACAAGTAAGCAGTGAGGCAGGCAGAGAGAGAGGGAGAAGCAGGCTCCCTGCCGAGCAGAGAGCCTGATGTGGGACTCAATCCTAGGACCCTGAGATCATGATCTGAGCTATAGGCAGAGGCTTAACCCACTGAGCCACCCAGGCGCGCCAAGAGCATAGAGTTTTGGATATTATTGTTTTGATCATGATACCTGTAGGACACAGATGGTGCAATTAAATTAGAATAATTTAAGGAGTATCTAATAAAGAGATATTTTATAAAGGTGCTGTCAGGGTTCGAATACTCAGGGACAGTGCAGTATTCTATAACAAGTACTAAGTTACCTCGCTTAGATTAAAAGGGCTAGGGGAGAAGTGTTATCAGAAAACAGACATAGGGACTGCCTGGAGGAAGTTCTTCAATATGATGTAAAATCTATTATCAAGTAGCATGGCAAAAATTCAACAATTCTTCAGAGAGAGGGCTGGGACAATAAGCCTCTCACTCTCCTCTTTCCTTTTGCTCTCCTGTTAGGGTTTGCTATCAACTAATAAAGGACAAAGAAATCTATTGATACAGTTAGCCTCCTATAGCACCAAGAAGCACAGAGAAGGATGAAGAGTGAATCTGGGAGGGTAAATGGATGATAATCTACCCAACAGTAAAACTGGTTCTGATTCCAAGCTCTACAAAGAGTTACCAAAATAGTGATCTTGAATAAGTCAATTTACTGGATCTTAGATATTATTATATGTTATGTTACCTAGGGTCCAACTGAAAGATAGAAACCTCATCAGTAATATCAACCAAAGAATATGATAAAAAGAAGTGTTAACCAGCTAAAATGTGAGTAACTACTAAACTGAGTAAACAGGGTAGAGAAATAATTAAAGCAGGAAGCAGCTACTACCTCAAGGGTTAAGACACGGTGAGCAATAAAGGAATTTAAAAGTTTTAAGGTACACCTGCAACAAACAAGTAAAGTTTATAAATAAAAAGACAGTATCACTGGGATGCCTGGGCGTCACAGTTGGTTAAGTGCTTGACCCTTGATTTTGGCTCAGGTCATGACCTCAGGGTGGTGGGATAGAGACCCAAATTGGGCTTTGCTCTCAGCATGGCATCTGCTTGTCCCTCTCCCTCTGCTCCTCCTGCCACCCCACTCTCTCTCTTTCTTTATAAAGTAAATTTAAAAAAAAAAAATTTCTTTGAAAAAGACCATATCACTTACTTAAGCATCCCCCAAATTGGAATACTGAGGTATAAATCTAACAAAATATTTATATGATCTATGTGAAGAAAACAAAAAATCTGATAAGAAGAAAACAAAAACAAACAAACAAACAAACAAAAAGCTAAGAGAAATAGTCCATGTTCATGGATAGGAAGTCACAATATTGTGAAGATGCCAATCATCGGCAACATTATCTATCTATCAACATTATCTATCTATCTATTGTGTAACCAGTCAAAAATCAATCAGGCTATTTTGTGGATACTGGAAAAATGATTTTATAGTTACACAGAAAAACCAAAGATTCAGAATAGCCAACACAATACTGAAGGAGAGAAAAGCACAAAGTTAGAGGACTGATAACTTCCCAACTTCAAGACTTACTATAAAGTTATAGTCAGCAAGACTGTGTGGTATTGGCAAGAGAACAGACAAGGAAATCAATGGAAGAGAAGAGTCCAGAAATAGATCCATGTAAATATAGATAATAGATTTTTGACAAAGAAGAAAAAGCAAATATAATAAAGCAAAGATTATCTTTTTAAATTGTGATGAAAAGAGTGGACAATCATATGTAAAACCATAGGTGGTCAGATCCTGTATCTTTCACAAAAATGAACTTAAAATGGATTATACACCTAAAAGTAAAACATAAAAATTTAAAACTCCTAGAAGATAATACAGGATACTTGAATTCCCATGGGCATAATGAGCAGGTTTTATATACAATGTCAAAAACGGAACCCATAAAAGAAGTAACCAATAAGCTACATTTCGTTAAGTTAAAAAAAAATTCTGCTAAAAGATAACATGAAGAGAATGAGCAGGCAAGCCACAGGTTAGGAGAAAATATGTGCAAAAGACACATGTGATAAAGGATTGTTATTCATTATTCATCTGTTTTGTTTTTTAAATTCAACATATGAGTGAAATCATATGGTATTTGTCTCAGACTTAGTTCACTTAGCATCATACTCTCTACCTCCATCCAAGACATTGCAAGTGGCACGATTTCATTAATTTTGATGGCTGAGTAATATTCCAATACACACACACACACACACACACACACACACACACACCCCACCATCTTTTTTATCCATTCATCAGTGAATGGACATTTGGTCACTTTCCATAATTTAGCTATCACTGATAATGCTGTTATAAGCAGTGGGGTACATGTGCCTCTTTGAATCAGTATCTTTATATCCTTTGGGTAAATACCTAATAATACCATTGCTGGATCCCAGGGTGTTTTGTTTTTTAACTTTCTGAGGAACCTCCATACTATTTTCCAGAGTGGCTGCACCAGTTTGCATTCCTATGAAAAGTGCAAAAATGGTTCTCTTTTCTCCCCATTCTTGCCAAGACCTGTTGTTCTCTTTGTTGTTAATTTTAGCTATTCTGACACAGTTATCTCATTGCACTTTTAATTTGTATTTCCCTGGTGATGAGTGACGTTGAACATCTTTTCATGGATCTGTTAGCCATCTGGATGTCTTCTTTGTAAAAATGGCTATTCATGTCTTTTAACCATTTTAAACTGGATTATTTGTTTTTTGGATGTTGAGTTTGTGGGAGAGGGAATGGGTTAAATGAGTGATATATTAAGGAGGTAGTATATCATACTGTACATTAACCAAAAATAAAAACTCAAAGGAGAAAAAAGGATTTTTATCCAAAATAAAAAAGAAACTTAAGACACAACAATAAGGAAACAACCTAATTAAGAGCCGAAGATATTAAAAGACATCACACCAAGTACACACACACACACACACACACACAAAGCACTCACACACACTCTCTAATGGCAAATAAACATATGAAAAGTCTGGACCTCATAGGTCATTAGTGAAATGGAAATTGAAACAATGAGAAGATACCACTATCTACTGATGAGAATGGCCACAGTGTGAAACACTGACCACCTGAAATATGAGGGTGATATTGAGCAACAAGAATTCTCTGTGTTTGCTGGTGGGAATGCAAAATGCTATGGTCACTTCAGAAGGCCGTTTGGTGGTTTCTTACAAAGCCAACACAAGACCTTGCCACATGATCCGGTAATCAAGCTCCATGGTACTTGCCAAAGGGGTTTAAAAATTACAGTCCCAGGAAAAACTGCATGTATGTACGTGTTTGTGAGATGCATAAATATCTTATATACATATACACACGTATGCCAGTTTTTTCCCACAATGGCCACAACTTGGAAACAACCAGGATGTCCTTCAGCGGGTGAATGGATAAAGAAGCTGTTGTAATCCGGACAATGGAATATTTTTCACTATTAGAAGAGAAAAGAAGAAAAGAAAAAGGCAAAGAAAGCAAAGAAAAGTGAAAGAAAAAAGAAAAGAAAGCTATCAAGCTGTGAAAAGATAAAAGAAACTTGAATGCATACTACTATTAAGTAAAAAGGCCTATCTGAACTGGCTACGTGTTTTTCATGATTCCAACTATATGACAATCTGGAAAATGTAAAACTATGCAGATTGTCCAAAAATCAGTGGCTGCCAGGGGCATGAAAAGGGATGAATAGGCAGAGCACAGGGGAATTTTAGGGCACTGAAAATATTCTGGATGATATCAGAATGTTGGATACAAGTCACTAGACATGTGTCCAAACCCACAGAATGTACACCAAGAGTGAATGTAAACTGCAGACTTTGCACAATTAGTATATGCCTGTGTAGGCTCATGAATTGTGACAAATGTCTGACCCTGGTGAGGAGGCATTCATAATGAAGGACACTGTGCATGTGTGGGGCAGATGTTCTATGGGAAATCTGTACCTTCCTTTTTCAATTTGGTTGTGAAACCTTAAAAAAAAACAAAAACAAAACAGAAAAAAAAAACAACACACACACACACACACACACACACACACATGCAAAACAAGATTTAGGCACCAGAAGACTAACTTGCTCAAAGGCCTCCAGAAACCAATGCAAAAAGTTGAAGAGACTTATACCCAATTCATTACAGAAGGAGATCCATTAGTGTGTCTGACAGGTATAGGACAGGTATATGAGAGAAAACCAGATAGATTTGAAATGCTAAATAAATCATCTGAGAAATAACAGGAATGAATGAATGAATGAATGAACGAACCAACCAACCAACCAACCAACCAATCAACCAACCTATGAAAAACATAAAATTCTAAGAGCCCAACATTGAGATTCAGACCTTTTTGGAGAGAGTATGGCTGCTACAGGAACAAGTAGTTGGTCTGAAGCAAATAAATTTTCCAGACGCCATGGGCCAGAGGAGGTCCATGAGGGCAGAGGAAGTAAGCCACACACTGAAGCAGAAAGGGAATCCCAGCTTGTGGTATCCCTCTTATGACCTAAATTGACAGAGCCTGACATTTAGCCAGATGGCAAAGAAGGAATGTACAGAGCACCTGAGTAGCTCAGTTGGCTAAGCATCTGCCTTCAGCTCAGGTCATGATACCAGAATTCTGGGATCAAGTCCCACACTGGGCTCCCTGCTCAGCGGGGGTCTGCTTCTCCCTCTGCCTCTGCTTGCTGCTACCCCTGCTTGTGTTTTGTCTATGTCAAATAAATAAAATAAAATTTTAAAAAAATGTACACAGGAGTCCAGCAAAACATCAAGATCATGAGAAAGTAGGTAGATTTGAACTTGACAGGCAATAAACTATTAACTGACAGATATAGAATAAGCCTCACAAAAAACCATTATAATGACTACCCTTTAGTTACTTAGATTCAGGAATTACAGAGTATCAGCAATAGTAAATATGTGGATATTACTGTCTTAATTACTTTGCACAACACTGATTCTTTAAAACAAGAACTGTATTGTGAGGCTTGGGGTTGATAAAACCCCTGAGGAAAAACATGAGGGGGAAATGCTTTATATTGTCACATCTTTCTTAACATTTTCAATGAAATGCAACAATATTTACTCTAAGTAGAATTACAAGATGCTCAGATGTATTATAAACCCTAGAGCAGCATTATACGCACAGTAACAAATAAAGAGGTAAAACAAAATTAAAATGGAATAGTAGAAATCATTCAAGCAGAATGAAAGATGGCAGGAAAGAAGTAACTAAAGAGCAAAACCAGAATGAACAAGTATGAAGTAATTCAAAAGAGGAGACCCCAACCAAAGTATATCAGTAACTATGTAAGGTGATACAGAAAAATGTACTCAAATTAAAAGGCAGAGGGGTGCCTGGGTGACTCAGTGGGTTAAAGCCTCTGCCTTTGGCTCAGGTCATGATTCCAGGGTCCTGGGATGGAGCCCCACATCGGGCTCCTTGCTCAGCATAGAGTCTGCTTCTCCCTCTCTCTCTTTCTCTGACCCTCCTCCCTACTTGTTCTTTGTCCCTCCCTTTTTTCCTTCCTCTCAAAAAAAAGAAAAAAAGGAAAAAAATTAAAAGTCAGAGATCATCTGAATGGACATAAAAATAAGAATTATGCTTTTTCTAGAAAAAAGTAACTTTAAAGACACAAGTAAGTTGAAGGTAAAATGATTGGAAAAAACACACTACTCACTGACTCAACATAAGAAATCTCATGTGAAGAGATTCTCCATTAGAGAAAAGGTAGGTTTCAAGCCAATAAATATTATCAGAGATAAACAGGGAATTTTTGGAATGACATAAAGGTAAATTATTAATAAGATTGTAATCACTAATGTATACATACACTATAAAATATGTCTCAGGGTACATAAAGCAAAATTTGGTAATACTAAAGAGATAGACAAATGTTCCATCACAGTGGAAATTTCAGTTACTGACACAATATAAGAATATAGACTATTTGAATAACAATATCAATCACTGTGATCTAAAGGATGTTTATCAAATGCCCACATTCAACAACTACAGATTAGATTTTCAAGTGCACTCAAACAGTTATCACATCTGACCACATGTGATACCTCAAAAAGAAATGTCAATAAATTTCAAAGGGTGGAAATATTATAATGTTCTCAGACAAAAATAAAGTAAAATTAGAAATCACGTGTAGTCCATTATTTAAAATTTTTCTATTACTTAGTTTCAATAGCAGACTTCTTGAAATACTCATGAGTCAAAATAAAATCTGATGGTAAATTAGAAAATATTCCAAACGGAATGATAATAAAAAATATGGAGGATGCAGCTACAACAAGGCTTAAAAGAAAAATTATGATCTTAAATGCTTAAGTTTCTCCTAAGAAAGCAAAGGGAGCAAATTAATCTCAAAGAAAACAATGATAAAAGCAGAAATCAATAAAATAAAAATTCACACAAGAAGAATATTAACAAAGTTAAAAATCAGTTTTTTTGGAAGATGAGTAAAATTAATAGACTCTAGTATACATACCTATACCTGAGCCTGGTGGCTCAGTGGGCTAAGCCTCTGCCTTCAGTTCAGGTCATGATCTTAGGGTCCTGGGATTGAGCCCTACATCAGGCTCTCTGCTCAATGGGGAGCCTGTTCCCCTCCCCCCAACACCTGCCTCTCTGTCTGCCAAATAAATAAATAAATAAAATCTTTTTAAAAAATTAATAGACTTGTAGCAAAATTGAACTGATAAAAGCAAGTGAAAATGCAAATTGCCAATATCAGGTATTAAAGGGTACATATTAGATCATCATTAATTAAAAGAGTAATTAGAGTAACATGAATAATTTATGCTAATGAATAGGATAGCCTATAGAAAATACAAAAATTGTCCTTGAAAAACACAATTAATACAAACTGATACCAGAGGGAATACAAAACTGAAATGCCCAATGAAATGAAATTGAATTTTCATGAGAAAACTAAATGGCCACACAATTTCACACTACTTTCTCAGACAAGATGAGTAACAGTGGTTAGCTGATTTCATATGATTAGTATAAACCTAACATCCAAGCCTGACAAGGATGTTACCCCTCATGAACACTGACTCAGAAACTCCTAATAAATATTAGCAATTTGAGTCTAATGATATATAGAGGAGGTAACACAACACTAACAAGTGAAGTGTATCCCAGGAATTCATAGGTGGCCCCACATTCAACAATCAATCCATGTAATTCACTATGTTAATAGTATAAAAGGGAATGACATCATCTGATCATCTCAAAAGACGCTGAAAAAATCATCTGATAAAATTTAATACTCATTCTACAGTTCTGCTTTAAGATCTTTTCCTAAGAAGTTACTATGAGAACTTTTCATGTAAAAGTTTTAGCTCTGTTCAGAATAGAAACCCAAAGAGCTTAAAAAATGAAAGCGGACAGTGATTTTTCCAAAATCAACACTATTTTACTACTGAGCTCACCTAGTCATTTTTAAAAATTTGGTTTATTGTATTTTCCACATTTAAGATTTTGCACAGCTTCTGTTTCTGTCTAAAATTTTAAGAGTGTTGACCCTTCTTGAGCAAGGCTTTGATGGTTTCCTCAAAGGTTTTGTCTTATAATTCCAACATTTGAGTTATCTTGGGTTTGGCATCTTTGGGTTGTCCTTTTCCCATGTGAGTGTCGGCATTTTTGTGGCCTAGGAACTTTGAATCAGATCCTGGACATTTTAAAGTGCTATTTGACCCTGCTCTCCTCGTGTCCCCTCCAGGGTCCACTCTGATGTCCTGCTGAGGGTCAGACATTTGAACATGCACTTTTGGGGTGAGCCCAGGAATTCCTACATGATCAATTTTGGGGGTTCACTTTTTTGACTTGTCCCTTCGCTGTAATTTTCCTGATACTCTCTAGCTCTCAAAGTGCCCCTTTCTAGTCATCTGTCTGGAAACCTAGGACTTTAGTTTCTTTGCTCTGATGTGAACTTCCAGTAACTACACCTGCTACTGAGGCCAACTGAGGGAAGGACAGATGAAGTTATCACCCCAGAACCACCACCCTTCAATTGGCAGTTGATTTGGGCAGTGGAGTCTCATCCCTAAGAGTATTGTTTGTTTGTTTGTTTTAAGATTTTATTTATTTGTCAGAGAGAGAAAAAGACAGTGCTAGCAGGGGGAAAGGCAGGCAGAGGGAGAAGCAGACTCCCTGCTGAGCAACAAACTCCATGCAGGACTTGATCCCGGGACCCTGGGATCATGACCTGAACCAAAGGCAGATGCTTAACCAACTGAGCCACCCTTAGAGTTGTAGGTGTGTTCCTGGCTGCCACAGTGATTGCTACCATAACGGAATGGCAGCTTTAAAACTGAGGATGCTCTGGGGTCTGAGTCAGGAGAAATAAAAAATACTGAAAATGTTTTCCTATTTGCTCTCTGCAGAAGGCTCTCTTTTCTCAATGACCAGGCCAGAACTAAAGGGCTCCTTTTAGAGCTCTTTTTGTCTGCTTCCAGGGCACAATTCCAGAATTCATGCTCCTTTTGTATCCAGGATGGGAGATACAGCAAGAAAACAAAAACAAACAAAATAGAAACAGGAAACTCACCACCAGAATCAATCCCACTTCAGGGTCTGGTTTCCTCTCCTATTTTGCCTGCTTTTGTTTAGTTTTCAGAGTCTTCAGGAAGCTGTCGCACACGTTCTATATAAGAGAGAGACGTGACCCACATAGAATCCAATGTGCTTACTCCATGATAAGTGGAACCACACATCTTCTAGCCATATTCCTAAACAAAATCAATACCTTTCAAAGTTTCAGATGCTCAAAAAAAAAAAAAAGTATCAAAATTTTAACTTTTCAGAGGTGGTCTTGCTTTTCATTATACCTAATTTTAAAAATTAATATATTTTGTGTATTTATATACTTTTTCATTAAGATGATGCTTTTTGATTATTAATTAAAGCATCCAGTTATGGCTAAATTACTTATTTTGTTTTGGATAAGAAACCTCCACCTTAGACTCTGATCAGGACTGACTGACTTTGCTGATTGTTTAGTTACTAAGGGAGATACCTGAAAGAGTTCTTTCCTTTTCCAGTAGTTGTTTTGGAAGCAGGGTAAATTCCATTCCACGCCATTGGAAATAAATTGGAATAAAAAAGACAGGCATGGACTCTGAGACAGAGATAAGGAACGTGAGACTGTTAAGAGTTTTTACTCCCTCTGGTCCTTATCCTAACTTGAATGGAGAGTCCTGGAGTGAATGTCGTCAGGGCAGCTAAGTGGATGGGTTTGAGTTTGGGCATCTGTGCAGGTTTTTGTCTGTCCACCAAATTCTGCAGAGAGTTTCCTGAATGACAAGGGTGGGTGATGGCAGTGGTTGGAGAAGTAGAAATCAGACTGAGCCCCTGTAGCAAAAGAAGCAAAATAGAAGAAAGAGGGAGAGCCTGACAAAAAGGCCCGGGGCTTACCCAGTGGAAAATTCTCCATGAAGTTCACTCACCAGTCTCTGGTCTAGAAATACATGTTGTTGTTTTTTTTTTTTCAAAGTTTTAAGGGCATGGTACTAAAAGAGAAGACACCAGTATACAGAAGAATAGAACAAGGGGAAGATTCATTTGCTTTTCAGTACACTGGTTCAAAAGATACTAACCTATTCTAAAGCTCACTTTATACTTCTAGATTTCTTCTACCTCCTTACTTCAGCTCAGGCATGGCTTACTCCAGTGAAAGCAAAAGCAGTACAAAACTAAGGGTGGTTTTGACTTGCATAAAATACTAATATATTTTACTTGCAAAGCCATTGTTTAAAATGACACCTGAAACCACTGGATCACTTTATGGGTTAATTTTAGGGAATGTGATGAAGAAATTTTTTTCTTTCTAAAAAGCCTCCTTTCCAAAGAGTACAGACTTTCTTTTAACACTTTAGAAATGTATCCACTTACTGCTGGGTCAATAAGATTTTTTGTTTTTCTTCTTTTTTTCCAATTTAAGAACAAAATTATTTTATCAAATTTAGTTTGCATTTAGGGCATGGCATGTGATTATGATCCTTAAACATAAAAATTATATTAGATCAATAGCGTTTTTTTTTTAAGATTTTATTTATTTGACAGACAGAGATCACAAGTAGGCCGAGAGGCAGAGGAAAGGAAGCAGGCTCCCAGCTGAGCAAAGAGCCTGATGCGGGGCTCGAACCCAGGACCCTGAGATCATGACCCGAGGTGAAGGCAGATGCTTTAACCAACTAAGCCACCCAGGCACCTCTAGATCAAAAGAGTTTCTAATATTAAGTTGTTCTTACATCTTGGACTGAAACACACTTAGCATTCAAGGACTAGCCTTGGATTCCCTGAGTGAACTACAAGAACAATTGAACGGTAATTGAAAGAAAAACATACAACCATAAAACAACACCAGAGCAGACGGCATTCAGAGGAGGTAACTTCACAAGCTAGTGCTCGTATAGAAGATATTCTCTGACAGATTTCTCAACGTCATTGTTAACAGTTATCCTATTTTGACTTCATATCCCTTTCCAGGGCTAGTTTGAGTAACACTTTGATTATGATTATTTCTTGCAGAGAGAGAATAAATCTTCTCATTCATAATCCATTTCCTTTTTCTCTCTATGACTGTCCTTTTTAAACATTTTTGCTTACATTTGAGTTTCAAATTTTTAAGTAAGATATACTTATATTAGAAAGAGAGAGATCATGTGTGAATGGAGGGGGGTAGGTACAGAGGGTGATATGGAGGGAGACAGGAAGACGCCCTGCTGAGCCAGGAGCCTCACATGGGGCTCCATTCCAGGACCCTGCAATTATGACCTGAGCCGAAATCAAGAGTTGTACGCTTAACCAACTGAGCCACCCAGGAGCCCCTCAATTTTTTTCCTTATTGGATCAGCCATTAATTTCTCTCTCTCTCACACGCATGCACAGACACACCTCAAATAACCAGCTTTTAAATTTAGTCATAAATGATACAAGTTTTTCTGTTTTCCAATTTATTAATAATTTTGCATTAAGAGTAAGTTTAAGATTCCCTGTGGCTTAGTATAAGATAAAATTTTGAAAATGTTTCATGGATACTTAAAAAGAAGTTGTATCTTCTATTTTCAAAGTAGCACTTTTGATGTCTATCTTTTAGATGCATATTAAAAATGTATATCTCTTATCTCCCATATCCTTATTTTTGTCTTCTTGATGCCTCCTAAACTAACAGAAGTCCCCAAATTCAACTTGTTAAATCCTACAATATTATAAAATTTATAGATATATATTTAATTATATTTAGTATGTCTTCAAATAATTAAGAGCTTTATTCATGAGTGTAATACTCTGTAGTCATAGGGATTTTGTGCAAATTCAAGCCCTAGTACTTAAAACTTACTATTAATCCAAGCAAGTTACTTAATTCTTTGAACCTCAATTTTCTAATTTATAAAATGGCACAAAACTATGCAAAGTATCAAAGACTATATATATATATATATATATATATAAAAAACTAAATGGCATTTATTTATATATTTATTTATATATAAATAAATGGCAGCTGTTATCACTACTCTGTCCATGGGATCCACTAGGACTCATAGTGGCAGACTAGAATTTTCATTTTTTTTTTCCTGTTAATAGGTGACTTCACTTCTTACTGTTTTTGTTTTGTGACTTACTGCTGCTGTAGTTTTATTAAAATCTATGACATGTATTTTCAGGTCAGTTATTTTCAGTGTAATTTGATTCTGTATCATTTAAACCATTTTTCCTTACTTTTACCATGTGTGATACTAACATGACCTGCTTTTCTTATCTTCACATTTATCTGGCATGTATTTATCACAAAATAAGGACTTGTTATTTTTTCCAGGTTTGTTCATTTGAGAGAGTGCGCACACGAGAGAGAGAGAAAGAGAAAGAAAGCGTGAGCAGTAGCAAGAAGCAGAGGGAAAAGGACAAGCAGACTCTCCTCTGAGCAGGGAGCTGGACACTGGGCTCCATGCAGCACCCTGAGATCATGTCCTGAGCTGAAGGCAGATACTGAACCACCCAGGTGGTCCGAAATGAGGATATTTTTACATTTCAATTGTTCATACTAAATTTGGGGGAGTTATTGGAGAACCATGCCCATTCAGATGTATTGCCCTATTGTTACCTTGAGTATTTTCCTTGCTTTACACTAAAATATATATTTATTGTTGGGCAATAGCAAAGGTAAGCCCAGAAAGGAGCTCTTCCAGAATACAAAAAACAACAAATTATATTAAGAAATGCAGAGGGTAGCTATCCCTTTTGGGTCCACAGAACAAAATGACTTCATTCATTTCTCACAAAAAGGAAAATTAAAAGATGAGCAAAACATGAGTTACTGGAGCAACTGGGTGCCTCAGTCCGTTGAGTATCCCACCCTTGGTTTCATCTCAGAACATGATCTCTCGGACCTGAGCCCACACTGGGCTCCTCGTTCAGCCCAAACCCTGTCCATGGGATCTGCTTCAGAGTCTCTCTCTCCCTTTGCTCCTCCCCCCACAATTTGTGTACATGCACACTCTCTCTCTCTGAAACAAATCTGAACAGAAAAAATGGATGACAAATATACTGCTATCCCATGACACGGACTTTCCTCACTATTTTCTAGCATCGCTTTACCCCTACTGAAACCCACCAACCAACCAACAAAAGTAATTAGAATCAACTTAACATTTGCCTATGAAAACATATAAGCACAATAATGCAGCCAGTCATTTCCACACAGCTGCAATCACAGTGACATGTTTACCTCAAGGAGGTGTTTTTTTTTTTTTTTTAATCTTTTAGCATAGTTATCTCTCATCATAGACATTATTTGTATGAAGTCTTAACTTTACTACTTATATGAGGTTTGGTGACAATGAAGATACTGAAACCAAGGCTACACCAAAGGTAATTCAATTAAAAAAAAAAAAAGGTTTAGGGGCAACTGGATGGCACCATGTATTAAGTGACTTTGATTTCAACTCAGGTAGAGTCTCAGGTCATGAGATCAAGCCCCCATCAGACTTCTCATTCAGCACAGAGTCTGTTCTACTTTCTCTCTGCCTCTTCCCTGTGCATATTCTCTCTCTAAAATAAATAAAAGAAAGGGAAAAAAGGTTTTCCTTGACAATTTTAAGATTGTGTTACATAGTTCTTGAACTTATGTACCATACCAAATTGAATTGAAATTACCCGAATGCGTGTTGTTTCCTTATTCTTTAGTTTTGGTGGGTTTGGAATAGAATGGGCAATTGCTGACAATAATAGAAGCAGACTATACCCAGATGGGAAGAGACACTAAATTCATATAGTCCAAAACTTCACCGGCTCACTCTCTTTATGAGAATGCCATGTGTTTGCCTGGAGGCCAAAAGATGATGGGCATGTTTTTAGGAATATCTTTTCTTAGGCATTCCCCTGATCTATTCTATACTGAGAATTTTTCATTGATTCTTGAAAGGCTCTGACCCTTGGATTTTCAAATTTTCAAAGGCCCCCCACCAAAATATTTGGAGGTTTGAGTATCTGATCTTTTATTTATGTGATTTTAATAAGCCACAGACTCTAGGCTATTTAATAGTTTTGTAACCTTTTTTGGATTACCACTATTAAATATACTCTGACTGTTTTATTGATGTAAAGATAATATGAGCTGATTGAGTTGTTTTCCAAGACATTTATTTTAAGATGCGAAGGTTAATGTCCAGTTGCTGTTAGATAAAATTTCTCTCTATAATTAAAGTCGGCGTATGCCTCCACATAAATCAAAAGAGGTTTTTTTTAGTAAAATTAGAGTTGGTTTTGAGGGACAGAATTTTTTTTCTCCAATAATGATAATGAGAAATAAGCAAATAAATATTTGAAAGAGACACTCGTATGAATTCAAATACTATTGAACAAGCATGGCTATGAATTAGAGCTCGTTACTATTATAAACATTTGGCCAATTTAAAAAAAAATTTAAAAATAGACACTAAGGAATAAATGAAAGTTCAACCTTCGGTGCTTTTCAACATAATACTTAGTACTCTCTCACTTGAGATATAAGTTAGTGAAGTGGAACTTAAACTATCTACTAATCTTAAAGTTACACCATATACTCATCAACTATCAGATGAATTATTCTTTTCCTTTGCTCTTCCTTGGTCTGCCTAAATGCTGTATCAAAGAGAGTGATGAACATTATTTTGTGAAATGACTTCATACCTGCCATCTACGTTAGTTCAAAATGAGAGAGTAGCTTTGAAGCTTGTTGCCTGTTTAATCTTAACTTTTAAAACCTATTTTTACAGATGATTGAAGAGATGGCACATGCACCGCCTTTAATTGTAGATGTCTAAGCTGGGGAGCCAGAAATGCACAACTGCCCTTCATGAGTTTCTAGAGAGATTTTTGTCCAAACAGGTGAAGCTCAGCTAGACATCCTCCCTGGTCTCTTTATGAATGGGGCTAAATGTGGAAAACCTACCATTGGAAGGGCTTGTCTTAATCCTCCTTCATATGCTCAGTTTTACTATCAATACACTCCATTTGAGTCTCGCGCTCTCCCGACTGAGTTAGCTGGGTGACTTACACACTCCGTTTACACAGTAATTTAACACTAAAATAGTTCTTCATTAAAAGAAAGTAGGTGTATTTCAATCTTTCATTAATAAACTTTCTGAATAAAACTTCATATGTAATTACACAATTTAAACTGCTATTTTCAGAGCTGTTCCAATTTGTAAGTGAAGTACTGAGACCATGTGACACTGTAAATGATTTAGGCAGTGGAAGAAGTATACATTTACAGATTTTAGAACGGTGTTCATGAAAGTGGGACCCTAGGGTTCTTACGAGTTAATGTGCACAGAAGTGTTTCATCCACTATATGCTATTCCACTATCGCAGTGTTTTTAAGATGTTAATTAAGCACTGCCCACATTTTATCAAATGTGTTTTCTGCATCATTTTGTCTAGAAAAAAATTAAAAGCAGAAAACCAACCAAGGACTTAGAAATAAGAAATAAATCTATTTAGCATGCCCTGTTTTTTTGTTTTGTTTTGTTTTTTATATGAGCAATCATCTGATTTATAAAAAATGCAATAATATTTAAAATGATACAAAATATCAATTTCAAAACAATACCAAAAAGAGAGTGTATTTAACTATATTCAGCTTATAACAGGAAAAGGGTAAGAAGAATAATTCATGCTATAGCATGTTGCTAATATGAACCGGCAATAGAAAAAATTGGTAAAGGAAGGCAGAGAAGCTCTATCTTTTAAGAATTAGAACCAAGGGGCTCCATAATCATCCGGCACCCACTCAATGTTGTACCTATGGTTAGAAATGTACATGATGGGAACTCCAGGAATCTTCCGGATCCTTTGTTTAAGGTCTTCGTCAATTGTGGCCACAATGTAACACTTGTGCTGAGTTACTCTCTGCACTAAGAGGTAATCTGCATAGGTTCCTTTGTGTGTGCACGGTAATTGTTCAAATCTTGGATCCTTGGCAATCCTTAGAGCCACTCGATACTTCCGCCCCAGTTTTTCAATTTCAGCCATTACACAGTCAGTTATACAAGGGATACACTTGGCATAAAGACAGTCCATCATTGACTGTACTAAGTCAAGTTTGGCTTTAATGGAAAAGTTGATAAAGTTGGTATCAACCAGGATGTGGTAAGGTGGGCCCATCTGTGTGTTATATTGGAAGAATAAGCAGGAAGGATGTTGGGGGACTTCTCTTTCCTTGAGTGCACTGGGATCTTTCTTGTCTTTTTTTTTAGGTTTTAATCTATACTTTTCTTTAAGCCTCTGATCTCGGAGACTAAGCATTCGCTTCATAGTCGCATACTTTCTTTCTTTCTTTTGCTTCCCCATGTTCACGTCATACTCTTGTTTCTTCCAGAATCCGTTTTGTTTTGTTTTTAACGAAAATGGTGCCTCAGTTCTAGGCTCCACTGAAGCAGCTCTTACTCAAGTGAAGTGATCTCAACCTTGCCAAATCTTACAGTCCTCCTTTTATTTGAATTTTGAGTACCAGCAACATAATGTATGAATTCTTAAAAGATTTCCTTTGGCATTTATGATGCAATACTCCCCTGATTTCACTTCTACATCCCTCTGTATCACTCCTTCAGTATCGACATTGTAAACATTTGGTTTGTACAATAAACATTAATATGCTTCAACTTTCTGCCCCAAAGCCTCTCTTCCTACCATTCTTTCTTCCTCAACCCTCTCGGTCATATGCGTGACTTAAGTTAACTGATAGGAGAAACTTTCACCAACGTATATCTAAGTCCACATATCTTCCTTGAGGTCCGGAATTTTCTGTCTAATTTGAATCTTGACATCTGTTCTTTGATGTCTCGGAGGAGATTCAAAGTCTACATGTCCCATAGTGAACTTACAGTCTTCATTCACAACACTGATTCTCTGCCAGTGTTCACTATCTCAGGGAAAGGCAATGCCATCAATCCAGTCATTCAGCCAGAAACCAGGGAGTTGACACTTGCCTCTACCTCCAGTCTGTTAGCAAGCACTGTCAATTTCACTAAATATATCTACCTCTTATCTATCTATCTATATTAAATCTGAAATATTGGTAAGATGCTTTCATTATAGGACATAAACAACATTGTTGGCCTGATTCTCTCAAGAACAATTAAGTCATCATAGAAAGATTCAAGAGAACTAAATTGCCAGGCTACTAGATGGGCTATGTAATACTGGGATTCCTACTAACTTTGACATTCATAAAGACCTTGCCGATTTTTGCCTCCATTTTTCAAGACAATTTAAAACATGTTTTAAAAAACTCATCTTTGACTCATTTCAGGATTGGCCAGGTGGTGACTAGTTAAACAACTGGAGGGTCTCAGTGGCTCAGACTGATAAGTTTACTCTCATTTTCCGCTACATGTCTATTTAGGTGAGTGAGGATTCTGTTGTACACATTTCATATCTTAGAGCCAAGCAGAAACCAGCTATGATTGGGTATGATGCCAGAAAGAAAGAAAATGCTGGATCAACAATCAGAAGAAAACCATTAGTAGCCAGCAGACAATGAGTCCCAGAAGTAACACATATCATTCTTCCTCACAGCTCATGGGCCAGGACTGTTCTCATGTCCATCTCCCAACAGGAGGGCCAGGAAGGATGTGCCGAGTAAGCGATGAGCTGGAAATATTTGTTGAATGTACTCAGGACTTCCACATTACTCAGAAAGAACTGTTACTTTAAACATGATTTAAGAGCAAGAGCTGAAACTTTAAATTCTTTGGATATACCCATTATGGGTTAATTCTACTGGTACCCAAATCATTTGGGTACCTGGTATATGATATAGGGAAGACAAGAGTTTTCTGCATTTTCAATTAAATTATAATTTTAATGATACTTCTATTTTCTTAGTACTTCAAGTAGTAACCTGAATCAATCAATTACTATCTCATTGACAATTTAGACATGCATATGATTATATGATTTCTCAATTACCATGGTCCACTTGTTGGGGAGACTTAAAGAAAAGCAGAGCATATTCAAAAAATAGATTTATCTTGTCTGGTCTCTGATCAACTCTTCAGAACAGAGAGAAAGTCCTACTCCTTTGGGACTAAAGTCTCGGAATTCTCGAGTTCTATCTATTCTGCCTTCATCCACTATTTTTTTTTTTTTAGCTTCATTTGCCCTTTTCAGTGAGTGGCTCAAAGCACAAGAACTGTATTTCCTCAAAAAACCCATTATTTTCTTAACAATTCAACAAGTCTGCATGAAGAAATGATGTATATCATTTCAAAAGCACTTTTGATGTAGTCAAATTCCCCATCTCCTTCTGAGGATCACAAGGAACAACTAAGTCAAGTATATAGTGCTTCTGGCAAACTCCTAGGGACACCATGGCTGCATTCATCTGTAACTTGGTTTCCAAACTGCACCAGAGAAAATTTCCCTTCCATTCAATGTCAAGGACCCTCTCTCCAGCCATGTGAAATTTCCTGACAAGGAGATTTTTAATGCTGTCTTTAAGTGGAACATTGAGTCACTGCACTTCCATTATCAGAATACATGATGCCTGATTGGCCAAGGCTACAGGAATTTTAGTTAAATTCTTCACCAGGGAAAAAAAAGCACTCAAATCCTTTTCCCATAGCTCTAGTTAAAATCATATAATACAACTTGGCAAGTGCAGATGACATCCCCTTATAGTATGTCTGGGTTGCAAGCCCCATAACAAACAGTCATGAACCCCTCATGTCAATCTGTAAAAGTCCCCTATACATAGAATTCTTTTTAATGGAAGGAAACAATTGTAATTAAATGTGAAGAATCAGGGATGTCCAACTTTGTGAACAACAGCATCGTATTTAACTTTACAAAAAGCACAAGCCCATATTCCAAGGCCTGTTAAGTGTGACTGAAGTGATCAGAAGCTTTTATAAAACAAAGCTGGATGTATTTCTTTTTGAGTTGCATATCCTCAAGAACTGTTATAGTCATATCTACTAAGTTTGACTGATAATCCTAACAGAACAGGTAAGATTTTTCTCCAGGGAATATTGCAAAATAAATTATTATGGGAAATAAAATGGTAGCCAGAGCAACGACTTAATAGCTGAGGCTCACGTATGCAGTCTATTACCAATGATTCATCACTAACTGGTGTGCACAGACCTTACATGTAATGTTTGGGTTCTTGCTCTCTCCTGTTTTTCATGGATTTAAATAAAAACAGCGTGGAAGTTAGCTGTAAAAGGGATTTGGCTCAAAATGGCAGAGAAAAACATCAAGAAAGTCTTCTCTATTGTGTGCTATTCAATACTGATAGATTGATTGTTTTCTATTTGTCTTTCATAGAAAGATATAATCATTACTTTGTTCTTGAAGATTATCAAGATGGTTCTTACATGAAAGATTTCACCTCTTATTCTGATAAAAAAAGCAAAAAGCAAAATGGGGAAAATCCTATATTTGAAATCCCTAGTCTCCAAGTTGTGTTTATAAAGTATCACAACTCCATGAAAACTCTGATTACTGGCTCAGATTCTGGAGTAGTCTTATTATAATTCTCTGTTATTATCTGTCTAATCAGAGGATAAAGGCACAGTGATTCGTGCCTTTTGGCAGAATTCTTCTCCAACCTACTATTTTTGTTTGCATTTGCAGTGGTTTAGTGCACGGTCCTGGTTTCTGATTTCTTACAGACTGACAATCTCAAGCTGAAACTCATCTTTTCTGGGCCTCTGTCAGCACTGTGTAAACCTACTGTGCCTTATAAATAGTACTCAGGAGGCTTCCATGAGAAACTCCGCTATGGAGCCCATTCTATCCACTTCCCAAATTCTGAAAGCTCTCACAGCTGCCGGCACCATAGATAGCTACTGAATGAGCTTCACAGGTGCTATGTGTGATATAAAAACACATTATTCTTATTTGTTATGAAAATATTATCAGCTCTATCATTGAAAAACATTTACAAAATCAAATTGTAGATCTGGATGGCACTTTGAAAGGTCATCAAATCCTCAAAGAACATTGTATAATTGACGGAATTTGTTACTTGTTTCTTTACATTTGGGGCATTGCTTAGAATGGGACCATTACTGTTAAAGTTTTCTCTAAATTAACTCCATCTCTATCATTGATTAACAATGATACAGATGGTAGAACTCAAAACATTGATCTAATGTGGGACTCTGTACATGGATATTGCAGTGGAAATTAGAGACTAAAAGGATAAGAGATTGAAAGGAGACATGTATCTATCAGCCAAGAAACATTATTTGGGGCTTCCATTCTGCCCTCCACCTATATGGTTAAATGGTGGTTTCAATCATGCCAACAAAAACCATTATCTAATAGTAAACAACTGTTTTCCATTTGCACTACAACAGATCTTTTAGCAAAAGCAAGTTTATTACCTGAGCTATCTCAATAATTGTCTGAACACTGTCATCTGTCTGTAGAACACAAGCCAAAACAAGGAAATAAACCTAAAGTGTTAGGCATGAGGGACATCACCCTTCCTGTAAGCACTGATGCTTGATACCTGCTGCCAAAAAAGGAAAAGAACTAAAGATTTTTATGAAGAGTGTCCACCTTATTCTTTGCAAATGACTAAGGATAATTGTGCCCCAAGTCAGGAATACTGTTTTACTAGGAATCAAATTCAATTGCAATAAATTATTTTTAAAAGTAAATTATAAATTCTGGTTTTTATAATATGTCATTAAGTTGGGCAGGAAAGAGGAGGAAGGTTATAGCATACCTACTTCGGTGAAATTTTTTGATTGCTGCATCATTACCTATATAGAGTCTTAAACTATAATTCTGTAATTGACTATATATTTAAACACATTTTTTATTGAAGTAACATTTAATGAGCATCTACTATGTGCCAGTAAGTCTAAATGCTGAGGATAAAGAAGTAAGAAAAGCAGAAAAACAATTCCTTCTTTCATGGAGTGCCCATTCTTGCGTGAAGGGGAAGATGGAACATACAAATGGAAAAGTAATCCATAATTTGTCACATATTTTATCTTGAGTATGAAAATGACTGATTAACAATTGCAGAATTGAGACAGTTTCATGGACTACTTGGTGTGAAACAAGAAAATCTTGTTAGCTGGCCTTTGAGTTTGTTAATGTTGATTGAGTTATGTTTCCACTGTCCTTGGAAAATGCTATGAGCTATTGAATTATACTTATTAACTCATATACAACATTATCATTCAAAATTCACCATGATGCCAAGTTAAGAGAGTTTTTTTCCCCCATAATTTGAAGATGGTGAGATGTGGTATATTAAATTGAAACAAGATAACAATAAAGATAGGTCAAAATGAATTAAGATAGTTGTACAATTGGGTTTTACAGTTAAAAGGAGTCTTGAGAATAATTCAGTTCAAATTACATTTTTTGTACATTCAAAACCAAACACAGAAGCAAACAACCCAAAGACAAAACCTAAGATCCATAACTCATCAGTCCATGTGGACATTAAGTGGGTATTAAAAGTTAAGAATCATAAAATGAATTACAAACCCTAACAAAATGAGATTTATCCCAAGTATGCAAGACTGATTCAACATGAAAAAATTAATTAACAGAATCCATCATATCAACAGGCTAAAGAAATTATCAAATGAACATATACATAGATGCAGAAAAGCCTAAGACAAAACCCAATGTCTGTTAAGGTCCATGATCAAAGGAACGAGACTGACATAAAGTGAAAGTCAAGCAAAGCTTTATTTCATGCCAGGCATCGAAAATCAAACTGACCAGTTGGGGCCATCTCTTACAAAGAGGCGACAAGGACCAGGACACCAACCCTGGTGATTCCCCTTCCCCAAGGTTCCCTTTCCCCAAGATTCTCCTTCCCCAACGGTTACCCTACCCCAATGGTTCCCCTTCCCCAAGATTCCCCTTTGTGGTGAGGCCACTCCCCAACGACGCTCATAACACTCCCAAGGACCCCGACACTCCTGAGGACCCCGACACTCCTGAGGACCCCGACACTCCCGACGACCCCGTTGGTATCACTACTCCCCTGCTGCCTCACAGACTAACCTTTATAGAAGTGGTTGAGCCCGGCCCACACACAGGTGGCCAATGAGATTGCAACACAAAGGGAAAACTGCACAGTCATGCTCAGTCATCAATAGGGGTGGCCAATTGAATTTCAATTCACCACAGCAAATATATGCACACCCCACTGATTGGATGCCTCCATCCGGCCTGGCCTGCCCCCATATCCGGAGCCTGCAAGCAAGTTCCTCCGGGAAGGGCAGGGTCAACCCAAGCCCACAACAAAATGGCTCCCTCTGGCCAACCAGGCCCTTCCCATATATCTACTCATGATAAAAATTCTCAGCAAATTAACAGAGGAGAAATATCTCAACTTGACAATAAACACCTACAAAAAAAGTATAGCTAAGATTGAGAATACTTAACAGTGAGAAACACAAAGCTTTCTAAGATCAGGTATAAGGCAAGGATATCTCATCTCATAACTCTTTTCCAACATTGCCCTGGAAGTACCAGCTAATGCAGTAAGAAAAGAGAATACAAGTATACAGGCTGGAAGAAAATACAAATAAAACTGTGTTTGCTCACAAATTACATGATCAGCTATGTAGAAAAATATAAAAAGGGGCACCTGAGTGGCTCAGTAGGTTAAAGTCTCTGCCTTCAGCTCAGGTCATGATCTCAGGGTCCTGGGATCTAGCCCTGCATGGGTCTCTTTGCTCAACAGGGAGCCTGCTTCCCTCTTTCTCTCTCTCTCTCTGCCTGCCTCTCTGCCTACCTGTTATCTCTGTCTGTCAAATAAATAAAATCTTTAAAAAAAAAATTAAAAAATTTTTTTTCCAGGAGCTAGTAAGTGATTGTAGGAAAGTTGTCAGATATAAGGTTAATAATATACAAGTCAATCACTTCCCCTTATACCAGTAATGAGCAAGTTGAATTTGTGATTAAAAAGAATTTGTGATTAAAAAGCAAGTTGAATTTATGATGTACAATAGCACTTTAAAAATGAAATACTTAGGTATAAAACCAACAAAATATAATCCATATGAGGAAAATATAATCTGTATGAGGAAAACTACAAAAATCTGATGAACAAAATCAAAGAATTAAATAAATGGAGAGAGATTCCATGTTCATACATACGAAGACTCTTGGCCAGTTCTTGCCAACAATCTGAAGAGATCCAAAGAGATTCAAGACAATCAAAATCCCACAAGGTTATTTATGAATATTGGTAAAACGATTCTAAACTTTATACAAGGAGAAAAAAGTTCCTTAATAGCCACCATAATATTGAAGGAGAAGAACAAAGCTGAAGGCCTTACACCACCCAACTTTAAGATTTACTTTAAGTTATAGTAATCAAGACAGTGTGGCATTCACAAAAGATAGATAAATAAAGGAACAAAACAGACCAGAAATAGAGCCACATAAATATAGACAACTAATATTTGACAAAGGAGCAGAGATAATACAATAGAGGAAAGATAGTCTCTTCAACAAATGGTGTGGAAACAACTGTACATCCAATTGCAAAAAGAAAATCTACATAAAGATCTTGCCCCTTCAGAAAAATTAACTGAATATGGATCCCAGACATAAATGTCAAACACAAAACCATAAACCTCTCATCAGATGACACAGGGGAAAACCTAAATGGATACAGTGATAACTTTTAAACACAGCACCAAAGGCATGATCCATGCAATAAATAATTGAGAAGTTGAATTTCATTAAAATGAACATTTGCTCTGCAAAGGACAATACCAGGAGAATGAGAAAATAAGTCACAAACTGGGAAAAAGTATGTGCAAATGACACATCTCATAAGGATTTCTTATCTAAAGTATACAAAAACAAAAACAAAACAAAACACCTCTTAAAAGTCAACAATAAGAAAATAAACTACTTGAAAAGAATAAATGAAACAAGATGGGATTGGGAGGGAGACAAACCATAAGAGACTCTTAATCTCACAAAACACACCGAGGGTTGCAGCGTGGTGGGGGGGGCAGGGGAAGAGGGTAGGGAGAGGGTGGTTGGGTTATGGACATTGGGGAGGGTATGTGCTATGGTGAGTGCTGTGAAGTGTATAAACCTGGTGATTCACAGACCTGTACCCCTGGGGCTAATAATACATTATATATTTATTTAAAATTTTTTAAAAAAGATATATGCAAAAAATGAAAATAAATAATTTCAGTGTAATTAAAAAAAAAGAAAAAGAAAATAAACTACTTGATTAAAAATGGGCCAAATACCCTAACAGACACTTCACCAAAAAAGATATAAAGATGGCAAGTAGGCATAGGAAAAGATATTCCACATTGTATGTTATCCAAGAAATACAAGATAAAACAGTGACGGGATACCACTACACACCTATTAGAATGGCCACCATCTGGAACAACGACAACACCAAATGCGAGGAGGGTGCACAGGAACAGGAACTTACCGGTGGAGATGCAAAATGGAACGGGCTCTTAGGAAGACACTTTGATGGTTTCTTGCAAAACTAAACACACTCCTTAAGAATATATAGGGACTCTAACACCCAAATCTAACAATTAACTCATCTTACTATACCTCAGTGCTGAATTTGTGAAGTTTGACTGTGAAAAATCCATCAAAAAGAATAATGGTTACAATTTACTAGGTGTCTACTATGCACCAGTCAATATACAGGACTTTGCTGCAATCATATGATTCACCAGGATATGTTGTCTTGGTCCACCACTTGTTGGACTGTCCTGATCCAGATCCAGACCCAAAACCAACACTTGTATTCTCTCTAGTTCTAGGTCAAAACTCAGGTGACTCAAGTCTACCCCATCCATTCCCTGTCATGACTTTCTGCCTCAAATTCAGAAATTAGAAATAAGAAAAAATTAAAAACGGTGCATAAAGACAAAAAAAGTTGGTCATTCAAATTAAGAAGTTACATGCCAAAAGGAAAAAAAAGGTGTGTGGGGGGGTTGTAGACATAGGATCCCATGAGGAAAAAATGTATATATGTGTGAGTGGAGAAACATTATGTGATTAAGCAAAAAAGGAGGACGGGGGCACCTGGATGGCTCAGGAGTTAAGCGGCTGCCTTCAGCTCAGGGCATGATCCTAGGGTCCTGAGATCGAGCCCCGTATCAGACTCCCTGCTCAGCAGGAAGCTGGCTTCTCCCTCTCCCACTCCCCCTGCTTATGCTCTTTCTCTCTTGCTGTGTCTCTCTCTGTCAAATAATTAATAAATTCTTTAAAAAGAAAAGAAGAAAGAGAGAAAGAAAGAAGGAAAGGAAGGAAGGAAAGGAGGACAGAAAGGAAAATGAAGTGAGAAAACTAATCAACTCTTAAATATGTGTTTCCTGAAGGCAAAGAAAGCCAAAGAAAAGCTCAAGTTTACAGAAGGGAAAAGGGAAAGGAGATGTGGGGAAAATCAAACAGTGAGCTAAAAGATGTTATATCCTAAAAAATATATGTAAAATTAAAAACAAAAAGGGAATGGGGCATCTAGGTGGCTCAGTTGATTAAGCGACTGACTCCGGACTTAGGCTCATGCCATGATCTTCAGGTCTTGAGAACCTTGGGCTGTGCGCTCAGTGGAAAGTCTGCTTGAGATTCTCTCTCTTCCTCTCTGCTCCTCCTGCTATGTTCTCATGCTCTCTCTTTCTCTCTCAAATAAACAAATCTTTGACCAAAACAAACAAACAAACAAACAAAAAAAACCAAAAAACAAAAAAAACCCCACTTTATTAAAAAACAAAACAAAACAAAGGGAGGACAAAAGAAAGAGGAGAAAAAAGCAACAAAGAAAAAGACAGAAATTCAGAATAGATATAAAATGAAATGTAGTGAGTATTGTTGGTATTACCTTAGACGTGATTTTAAAAATGTCAATACTGATGGAACATATGCATGGAATTTTTTCAACAAGATAAGTTAAATATTAAGTGTAGACCTATTAAAAGTAAGAAGTATAAAAATGGGGTTGCTAATTATATACCAGGGCTAGGATGCTTTTGATGAGCAAAACATCTGCTGAAGGAATTATATCCTGACAATAGTAATTGTTAACAAAATTCAACAACTGATTATTACTGAATGCTTTTCTAAAATTGGCCTATTATGAGTTTTCCATATTCACTTTCTACTCATATTATTGAATATAGAATTATAAAAATATGAATCTTTACATTGATCTGTTTTACATGCTTTTATATTCTATGCAATTTTTTTTCTCTTTTCACTACCCTAGGTGATTAGGAAATTGAAGCTAGAAAAATGGTTTAAAAACAAATTATTTATTATTGCAAGCAAAAAGAGTTTACAAAGGCAGGCAGATGATAAGTGTGTGAAATCTATCTACTCCAGAAACATGTGTAGATGAACTATGAGAATTTCTACTTTGACAGTAGGATGCACAAGAGGTCACTTTTTTTTTTAGATTTTTTTTTTACATTATTTATTTTAGAAAGACAGAGTGTGAGAGAGAGAGAGCACAAACAAGTGAGAGAGGCAGAGAGAGAGGGAGAATTAGACTCCCCACTGAGTAGGGAACCAGACTGGATCCTGAGACCCCGTGGATCCTGGGACCCCGGGGATCATGACCTGAGCTGAAGGCAGATGCTTAACCAACTGGGCCACCCAGGTATCCCCACAAGAGGTCACTCTTGATGGGAAGCTCAGTGGTTGCTCAGAGAACCAAGGGGCTGAGGTAGCAAAGACTATCCCAGTATGTACTGGTAGCACCAACCTTCTGGAGCATATGCTATGGTTTAATTTCAGATCTATGATGTTTTTCTATGTTTTCATCCACCATTATTGAATATTTATGGAAAGACCTTCAGAGGTGAAATTACCTTCAAGTGAGGATAGCTGAAACAATTTTTGTATCTCAGTTAAAATTCTGAAAATGAAACCAAAAAACAGGAACACATAAGAAACATGCCCCCAAGTGGTCTCTGAGTCCGAAATTCATGAACCACCTCCATGGTTCAGTCAACTTCCACGACCTGTAAATTTTCAAGGAATATTAGTGTTTTCCATGGAGACATGTTCTCTCCACATTAAGAGTTGTGCTAAGGAGCTCTACAAAACCACTCCATGTATTTTATTATCATCATTTCACTAAAAGAGAAAATCAACCAAGTAAGTACCTTGCCCAAGTCCACCCAAAGAGCAAGTTTCATAGCCAGGAATAAAACTAGATAATAATAACTATGACTATGTGCCTTTCAGTTTCCTGAATCAGACTGTTGAGTGCTGGAGTCCGTCATTTTAAGGATATCCTGATACGCAACCAGAACAAGTTGTCACTGCCTTATACCTAGTGTGCGCAAATGTACCTGCAATGACCCAGGCCTTTGAATGTACCTGCAAAGACCCAGACCTCATCACCAAAATAAGTAGGTCTAAAAGACAAAAATGAAATGAAACAAAAATCCCCTTTATTAACTGGGCCATGAACTCCAATCAACCTTTCCATAAACACTGTGAGTGAACCTGGTTAGGTAATTCACTTGGCTCATGCATACTGGGTCCAGTCAGGCTCAGTCTGACATAGATGGGACTCCTGGGACCACGTACTTAGTGACTCCTCCTCTTAGAGACATCTGGATTTCTCTCTTACCATCTATTCATTTAAATGCCTCTTTCTTCAAGTCAGAGCCACTAAAGCAATGAAAGAACAGGAAAGACTATCCATCTGAAACCCTAAGGTGTTACAATAGAAAAAATAAATACAAGGGACAGAAAGGAGAGTGGAGAGAAGACCCACATGAAACGCAGAGTTATTTTACAAGGAATCCCTAAGCACAAAACTTTCAACACGGACCCACATTGCCCTCCACTTTATTTATCTGGCATAGGGCCTTCCTGAAAGCATTTCTAAACGTATCTCCTATTTTGGGCAGTAACTGAAAATTGAGCAATTGCTCAGTATGTGAGGAGTTTTGTCTTATTGGAAAAAATCAGAAAAGTGGTAGAAATAAGATTGTAGCAAATAGAGAAAGTAAATTTGGGTTAGAGAAGCAGGAACACATGTGAATACATAACAAAGGATTCTTCAGTTAGATTATCAGTGAAGATATGGAATTACAGAACTAGAAGAAAATGTCCTTTCCTCATTACAGAAAAGCAGTGGTTGAGCACTTTTACTCAAGATATTTAGTAACTTAGGGGCACCTGGGTGGCTCAGTCTGTTAAGCATTTGCCTTTGGCTCAGGTCATGATCTTGGGGTCCTGGGATCAAGCCCCACATCAGGATCCCTGCTCAATGGGATGTCTGCTTGTCTCTCTTCCCCCTGCCCCTCCCCCACTAGTGTGCAAGGATGTGTGCATACACTCTCTCTCTCTCAAATAAATAAAATCTTTTTTTAAAAAAGGAGAGAGCTAGTAAGTTACACTGAGATCAATAAAATAATAACAAAAGTAACAACTACTTATATAGAGAGGCACTGTGTTGAGCATTTGCATTCATTTAATTTTCCCAGTAATTCTCTATAGTCGGTATACCTCCCATTTTACTGAGGTAGAAACTAAGACTCAGAGAAGTTAAATAATTTGTTTTCAACTGCCTGTTGAAAGTAGCAGAACCAAGACCAGAACAGATTAGGTATATAGTAACAGAGCCTTAGCAAATGAATAAAAAATTTATCTGTTAAGACCCATGAAATAATCACCAGAAGAAAGGCATTGGGTGGGCTGAAGCAGACTGGAATGTTTCATTCAATATTCGATAGCATGCTAAATAACTACTCTGTCTCAGGCTCTTCCTAGAAATACTCCCTTTAGGCACTAATACTGATCTAGAATAGGCTGAGTAAGACACATGCCTATTTCACAGGAGCACTGTAATCCAGTCTTTCACCATGAGCTAAAAATTATTTTAAATGCTAGTTGATTTGGAAGAAAGAGCCACATCAGACAGGTAAAAAAAAAAAAAAAAAATCAAAAGTGATATAATAAAGCCTAAGAAAGAATTAGAAGTGTTTTATTTTGTTTATAAAATTTTTAAGGATTTCATTTATTTATTTGACAGAGAGAGACACAGCGAGAGAGGGAACACAAGCATGGGAGGGGAAAAGGAGAAGAAGCTGAGCAGGGAGCCTGACGCAGGGCTGGATCCCAGGACCCTGAGATCATGACCTGAGCCAAAGGCAGATGCTTAACCGACTGAGCCACCCAGGCACCCCAAGAATTAGAACTGTTTTAGAATTGGAAAATCACCTAGAAGAAATGGAGAGCATCTAAGCATAACAGATAATGACTTAAAAGAACAGAAGGTAAACAGAAATAGTAATTGGGATGAATAAAAAGGGATATAAAAACAGTATGAGAAAAAACAGAAGATTTAAGAAATAGACAAAGATGACCCAACACACATAGATTAGGCACTCCCTAAAAAAGAAGTCTGAATTAGAGAACAAAAAATATTTAAAGTTATAATACAAGAAAACACTCCTAAGACTTTTTAAAAAGACACAAGTAGAAAGTAAAGGAATACAATACAAATACAGAAAAACAGACCCAGAATTGTCAATAGTGTGACATATTCTAGTCAAACTTCTGGAATTAAAAGAAAAGGTCCTCTAGACACCCAACAAAAACATGACAACACCAGAAAAGGATATTAGATTGTCATCAGACTTTTCTGTAAAAGACTTTATACCAATAATAAACTTAATACCCACAAAAACGAAATGTGAGCCTTGGATCTGACCCAGCCACACTGATTTTCAACTATAAGGTCTTCAGATAAACCGCTAAGACAACCCAGTGTTTAGGACCCTCTGTTCCTACTAGCACTTTATAAAGAATTTATTAGACAATGAACTTTAGACAGAGGACCTATAGTAAGAGGTCTAGTGACAAGCATGGGATGTGTACAGAACCTACATTGGACTGTGAAAAAGTATGGTTTTAAGAGGGGGCTTGTAATGTGTAGCAGCTATATGTCCTGACCACAGACCTGTAACCATCCATCCAAAACAGGGGAGAGTGGAAAAAGATACATTACAAATAGAATAGGAAATTTACCAACTACCTTGGAAGTATTAGCTGGAAGTAAATGGATATTACTTCACAAATTTTAGGGGAGATTAAAATAAAGATTCAGGCGCCTGGGTGGCTCAGTGGGTTAAAGCCTCTGCCTTCGGCTCAGGTCATGATCTCAGGGTCCTGGGATCGAGCCCCACGTCAGGCTCTCCGCTCGGCAGGGAGCCTGATTCCCTTCCTCTCTCTCTGCCTGTCTCCCTGCCTCCTTGTGATCTCTGTCTGTCAAATAAATAATAAATAAAAGCTTAAAAAAAAAAACTTTAAGGGTGCCTGGGTGGCTCAGTGGGTTAAGCTGCTGCCTTCAGCTCAGGTCATGATCTCAGGGTCCTGGGATCGAGTCCTGCATGGGGCTCTCTGCTCAGCAGGGAGCCTGCTTTCTCCTCTCTCTCTCTCTCTGCCTGCCTCTCTGCCTACTTGTGATCTCTCTGTCAAATAAATAATAAAATCTTTAAAAAAAAACAACTTAAAAATAAAGATCCATTCTCTAGGAGAAAGGGCTTTGCCAGAGCCTGTTCCCACCTGGGGGAACAGAATTCCTGTGACACTTACTTCCCTGGCCGCCTCTTCTGCTGTAAGGAGACGAGAGGAAGAAGAGGAAGAAGAAGAAGAAGAAGGAAGAGAAAGAAGAGGAGGAGGAGGAGCAGAAGAGGAGGAAGAAGAAAAGAAACTCACCATCACAGAAGCTCTCGGCAGTATCTTTGCAATTTTCTGTAAATCTGAAAACTATTCCAAAATTAAAAGTTTTTTTTTTTTTTAAAGAACTCAGAAACATCCATTAAAATGTATGGATTTTATTTGATTCTGATGTTTTAAAGACTAATACAAGATAATGATTATTTTCTTTTTTTTTTTTTTTTTTGTACATATAAACTATTTTTTTATTTTTTTTTTATTTTTTTATTTTATTTATTTCCAGCATAACAGTATTCATTATTTTTGCACCACACCCCGTGCTCCATGCAATCCGTGCCCTCTATAATACCCACCACCTGGTACCCCAACCTCCCACCCCCCGTCCCTTCAAAACCCTCAGATTGTTTTTCAGAGTCCATAGTCTCTCATGGTTCACCTCCCCTTCCAATTTCCCCCAACTCCCTTCTCCACTCTAAGTCCCCATCATTTTCAACCCTTATTGGCTATTTGATGTTACTTAGTACTATTCACTAACTTGGTGGAGTGAGGTGGTATTTTGTTTACTTTCTAAAAAGAGGATACTTTTGTTACGGAAGTGCAAACTGAAGTATTTTTTGGTGAAATGATGTAATGAATTTCAGGTTCACTTCATGAAGTGACGTCATTCACTTCTACCACTTTTAAACTTTTTTTTTCTTTTTTTAAGATTTACTGTGGATGAAGAGTGGAGGGGGAAGTAGGTAAGGGGATGGAGGAAGCCGTATTGGTGAGAGATTCAGGTTTCTGTCCCTGGATCACAGGGGCACGGGTCCCATGAGACTGTCCTGCCTACTTCTCTGTATGGTAGACATTTATCAAAATGAAATGTTACGAAGATCTGCAAAGGAAACATGCACAACTCCTTAACGATTGTTGTAAAGGATTACGAGTAAACAGAATAAAAAACAGATGGGCTCCATTTCTAAGTTAGAAATGAACAGTTGAGCACAAACCCTTCACATTTTCACAATTCTGGATTCCTTGGTATATAGTAATTTCGTTATCCTGAACCACAAATATAGATTTCATTACCAGACCATCTGGGTGCTGACCTTATCACCAGACTTTGCGTTCCCATCTAGTTAAGGCACAGGTACTGAAGAGAAAAGACACCAACGTGCGCAGATGGGAAAGAAGGCTGCCCGAACTAATATTGAGTTAAAATAGTAGACAGCAAGCAATAGCTAGCTGCACAGCCTGGATGCGAAGTGAGCCAGTCACCGGGGCTGCGTGTGGAGGGAGGCCAACGACGGGTTGTCGGGCACAGAACTTCCTGCCTCTTCAGAAGCACTGTAAAGAGGGAATGGCTGCCTTTTTAAAGACGATGACTGGTGGTACAGATAAGATCGAAGTATAAGTGAATCCTGAAAATAAATTCCATCTTCTCTTTTGGCCCATCGGCAGTGCCACACTTTATTTATTTATCTTAAGTTTTTATTTATTTATCTGAGTGAGTGAGAGAGAGAGAGAGAGAGAGAGAGAGAGAGAGATCACAAGGGGGGAGGGGCAGAAGAACAAGCAGACTCTCCACTGAGCCAGAAGCCTGATGCAGGACTGGATCCCAGGACCCTGGGATCATGACATGAGTTGAAAGCAGATGCTTAAAAGACTGAGCCACCAAGGCACCCCAGTTATTATGGTTTTAATTGACACACCACTTGCAAAAGCACACACACGTGTGGTGTTTGGGTAGCTCAGACAGTTATGCAACTGAGTCTTGATTTCAGCTCAGGTCATGATCTCAGGGTTGTGAGATGGAGCCCCGTATTGGGTCTGTGCTCAGCAGGGAGTCTGCTTACATTCTCTCTCTCTCCCTCTCTGTCTGTCCCTTCTCCTACTTTCATATATGCTCTCTCTAAAAAATAATCTTTTTTCCATTTTTTTAAAGATTTTATTTATTTATTTATTTGGCAGAGAGAGAGAGAGAGAGAGACAGCGAGAGAGGGAATGCAAGCAGGGGAAGTGGGAGAGGGAGAAGCAGGCTTCCTGCCAAGCAGGGAGCAGGGAGCCCGACATGGGGCTCGATCCCAGGACCCTTGGATCATACCCTGAGCTGAAGCCAGATGCTTAACAACTGAGCCACTCAGGCGCCCCTAAAAAATAATCTTAAAAAAAAACCCCACACACCCATTATTTTGCATTAATACTCAAGAAGATGATATTTCAAAAGAATGAATATTGAACAAGAAGCCGTGTAAAAATGTGGGAGGAAAGAGAGTCTAGAAAACTGTAAAGAATGCTTTGAGGTAAAAATGAAACTCAAGTTGTAGAGTTAAAAAGAGGTTTGAAACCATTCTGGCTTCAGGCTTTCTACACATCCTTCACTTCTACCACTTCAAGTCACTTCAAATTAGGCATCCTAGCAGTGAAGTTTATATTTTCTCGGTTCAAGCAAAGAATTGAAATGTGAGACAAAAAAAAAAAAAAAAAGGTGGAGTGAAGATTCAAATATGGCATTTTAGTGCTAAAATACAGTAATGTGGTGGACGCCTGGGCGGTTCAGTTGGTTAAGCCACTGCCTTTGGCTCGAGTCATGATCCCAGGATCCTGGGATCCATCCCACATCGGGCTTCTTGTTCAATAGCCTGCTTCTCACTCTGCCTCCTGCTTACCCTGCTTGCAGTCTCTTTCTTTGTCAAATAAATAAATAAAATCTTAAAAAAATGAAATAAAATAAAATAAGACATGACAATGCAGGACCAGAAATACAAGGGAATATGGAAAGGCAAAAAAGAAAAATCTGGGGCTCTAAAGATGTCACCTCAACTTCTATAATTTTCAGCTTTGTGGAGATTAATAATGGTGGGAGATGTGTAAAACTGTAAGCCACACCGAACAAAAGGAACACAGGCTTTGAACGCCTGTGACGTGGACTCCAGAGAAGACAGAGCAGTCACTAGCTGACTCTGAGTTGGAGGTTTTATGAAACAAGGCATCTCCATGTCCAAGGGGAAACAGGCAGCTCTTACAGTGATTTATTCTACCAAAACATTTGGGGGAAAGTTTGTAATTTAAATACATCTGTCACACATGTTCTATTTTGTTCTGCATTAGAGGATATCCACATAGATTTCTACGCTATGTGCTATTATTTACGAGCATGCAAGAATGTAAGCACAAGTTCTGATAACCCAAATTATTTCCAGTGCAAGTTTTCTATCTCAAAAAAAAAAAAAAAAAGTATGAATCTGTGGCCCAAAGTATAGCAATGGGCAGAGGTCAATTGAGCCCAGGAGGTTAAGGAAATAGAGTTTTCTAAACATCTGGGAGTGCAGGATACAATCACAAACATTATTGTGATGTAAATCATGGAAATTCATATTATGAGAAAGACACAGGGAGATCTATTTGCGAGGACCTGGAAAAGAACCAAGCAGAAAGGAAACAGACTATGGAGAGGAGGGCGAAATGACTTCTTCCATATTGATTTTGTTGCCAAGAGTCTCAATTATTACATGAAGAAAATGCAATAGATGAAATGGATTTGGTGATTGCTAAAGGGTATAATACATTGCATCAAGGCATCTAAGTGAAGACTTAACTCTAAGTGGCTTGAAAATGAACATTATTGTCTCAAAGAAACTGTAAACTTGGTCTAGAATAGATAAACTCTGACCACTGATCAAATCTAGGTCCATCCAACTTAACTACAACCGTAGGGATAGAAAATCACTGATTGGTTGATTTTTCCTTGCACATATTCTCTGTCCTTAGTCTAAAACATGTTCACATGAGTGATATCTCCCACCTCCTTTACTAAAAAAGAGGAGAAGAAGAGGGAATATATAAACTGACCGTACACAATAGAGGCAATCGCAGTGTACTTCTACTATGGAGACCATGAATTTCCTAAGGAAGCAAACAGCATGTGCATTTGCAGACCGGGGCAAAAAAGAAAACTCATCCCCAAATGGCTTGAAGACTTCATGAGGATATGTATCAATCTTTATAGGAGGTGTGTCTACAAGAGCTGGAAGTGGAACTGACAGTTCCTATCTTTGCATATGTGACAAAATTTCCAATGCATTTCTAAATTCAAAGATATCTACATTCTAGGATTTGAAATGGCTTAGGATGCCAGAAATCATAGCTGCTTAGAGCACCAGGATGTGGTCCAGGGAAAAGTCTTTTGGTGATGAATTCAGGGAAAAAATAAGAAAAATGAATCTTAAAGGAGAAGGGAGAACATGGCATCAGCTCAGTTGACTGGGAAGCCTTTTCTAATTGAAGCGGGGAGCTGTATCCCATGAACATTCCTGGCACATAGCACCAAACCCTTTTTTCTTCTTGTGCTCAAGATATCTAGGGTAAGGGAAGATTTATCTCCACTCAGGGTAGCCTCACTTTTGGTATCCATGAGAATGTTACAGAGGAAGCTGAGTGAGAAATAATTTTTTGGATTGCAATGTGAGAAGGGTTAGTAGATGTATAATTTTTCTAATAAGGGCAAAAAGGAAATATGGTCCAGAGCAAATATGGTCCAGAGCATGATAGCCTCTTTTATTTTTTAATATCATAAAAACAAATGAGGGAATAATAAAGTCTCTACATGAAGTAACTTGCTAGGTATTTCTTACTCTGAAAGTTAGGTCATAAATAATCATTTTACAATCTAACTCCAGTGTTCCCCATCTGGCTTTAAGATAAAGGTCATAAACCAACAACTCATGGATAAGTCTGAACCATCAGATGTAACACCAAGAAAAAAAAATTTTTTTCTTAAGGATTTACTTATTTTACGGGCAGGCCCTACACTCATTCTCCATGGAGTGTAGGGCCCCTTGCGGGGCTGGATCCACGACCCCGAGACCACAACCAGAGCCAAAACCAAGAGTTGGCCTCTCAATTAACTGAGCGAGCCAGGCACCCCAACCACCAAATATTTTTTTGAAAAATAAGTTATGTTACTATTTAAAAATTGGGGGAAAAAAATCTGTCTTTTCTTTGACAAAAAGACTAGCAATCCTAGGGCCACATCAGCTGAATCTGAGTTTTCCACACTAGCTTTTCACGAAACAGCCCTGTTAATTTTTCAACACTTCCCATCTGAGTCACTTTCTCCTGGTATTTCACCTGGCTGTCTCAGGGAGTATCAAGGTCTTGAGCAATACAACATCATATCCTTATGGATGTATTATATTCATTAAGTAGACAATAACTTTTCACTTATATTCGATATGTAATACTTAAATTCTAGCTGCAGAGAAAGAGGAAATTAGTCACTTAGTTTTCTCAGTGATCCCCATACTACTGGCTGAAGACATCATCGGAACGTATCTACAGGAGCTGGAGGCCTACTGCCACCTAGGAAAAATCATCTAGGTTCTACAGTCTTTCCAAAACTAACCAAAGAAGAGAAACACCTCATGTAATCAATCAACAAGCAGAATGGTAGTGAGAAGCATTAACTCCCCTTGTCAACCCTTGCTGCTTAGGCACACCTCTGCCTGCTCAAATCCCTGATTAAAGAAGGAACCATGTCAGAGTTTCTATGTCTGAAGGTAAGATTTTGACGAGAGAGAGAGCATGTCTGAAGAACTGAAAGCCCCTAGGTGTGAAAGGACAACAGAATGGACAGTAAGGTTGCATTCTAAGGATCCATCTAGCAGAAATGTTGCCTCGTTTCTGCTCTGTGATGCCAGAGAGCCCTGCTCCTCAAGGCAGTAGAAGCCATCAATGGTCTACTTGGTTATGCTTCCTTCTTGGGACTCCATCAGGCCCTGCTGCTCTGTGAAGCCAAACCTAGCCTATCTACTCCAAGTCTAACTGTAGCTGAGGAACAGCCCCAAGGAGACAGAGAGCATTGTGGGTTTCTGTTTCCAGCTGCCAGTGTGTGAATCTCCCTCATTAACTTCTGAGATCACGCGAGAGAAGTCAACCATAAAACTCACCAGTCACTCAGGTTGCCAGGGGGCATGAGTAAGACTCCACTGGCTTGACTTTAGAAGCTTTCTGGGCTGTTTTCCATAAAGCAGGGGTAACAGGGCAGGTGTGACAGAATCATGAGCTAGAAGCTGCCTGGAAAGGTCTGGCCAGGCTTTTCCATCAATTGGCTGTGGCACGCTCTCCACTTTGGGCCCAAATGCCCCAATTAGGCAGGAACAAAGAGCAAGCAGAGCAAATATATCAGGGAAAGGGCTCCCCTGGGAAAGAGGGGAGTTCTTACTGATGCAAGCCTTGGAAGTCAAATGCCCGGGCACACTCCACAAGGACTCCTGGAGGAAATGAGGTCTTGCTGAGTATGTGTGAGGACTGCCAAAGGCATCAAGGCATTGGGTTATTCCAAAAACTCCAGAGGATTGTTGTTTCTGCTATGCCAGAGGGCTGGATTCGCTGAGAGAATCACCAGGAATTGGTCGAACAAGACTCACAGGTGGTTTGATAGGGCAGACAATGAAATCACACATCACAAAATATCTCTGCTTATTTAGGACCAACTACAGAATACATTAACTGGGAAAATAATCCAATAATGGTAACTAAGTGCCTTTGGACTTATTTGTTACATTATTCATTTTTTTTTTGTGAGACTGATTTTTTAATTCTCACAACATGACTTCCTATCTTCAGGCAAATACTGTTGTTTATTAGCCATAAATACTTTCATATATAGTGAACAATAACCTTAAGATAAAATACATGTTTCCTTTGCTCAGAAAATTTTTTTAGGAAATTGTTCAATTATCTAATGCTGATTAGAAACACAAAATGTGGGGTGCCTGGGTGGCTCAGTGGGTTAAAGCCTCTGCCTTCGGCTCCGGTCATGATCCCAGGGTCCTGGGATTGAGCCCCACATGGGGCTCTCTGTTCGGCGGGGATCCTGCTTCCTCCTCTCTATCTGCCTCTCCTCCTACTTGTGATCTCTGTCTGTTAAATAAATAAAATCTTAAAAAAAAAAAAAAAGAAACACAAAATGTGCTATACACTTAAAGGATGGATAAAAGAAGGTATGAAGAAAACTCAATAGTTTTGGTTTTTTGTTTTTTTTGTTTTTTTGGTTTTTAACAGCAAAATCAGTTTCAGCTTCAAGCTTTCCTTTGGTTAATAATCTGCTTAGCCAATTTTGTTCTTACTTGGAATTCCTACGGTTAATTTGGTCATTACTTAATATTTATAGAGCACTTTGTAATGTCCTAGTGTTTAATGCCATCACTTAGTTTTTCTTTACAACATTCCCAAAAGGTGTAAGCAGTAAAACCTTCTCAGGAACAGAACAGGAAATCCTAAACTTCCATCAGAAAAGATATTTTTATAAGGCATTTTGGGTGGTGAACAGATTAAGGAAGTCAGCTGCTTATTCATTTAACGAACTTCATTTCGAGTAAATTCTGCCAACATTTATTTGAACTCAGCTGTGACAATAATATTCCAGGGTTTAGTTATGATTAATTACAGCAAAGCCTAGCAAGGAGCTAGAATTTAACATAGGGGTCTTGAGACTGAATCTCAAGTTGGAAGTACCTGAAAAGGTCAGTGATTCCAGAAAAGCTCTGAAAGGCAGGCCATCTTTGACAGATGGAAAGGGATTTTAAAGTTCTCCCCAAACCCCCTTTTTGGTAAATCTATTCAGTTTAATGTCTTTTGGTACAGAAACAGCACTTTCTTATGTCCAATCAAAATCCAGGCTCAAGAATAAACCTACCTCCTCCTGTTCATACCTCACTGAAAACAAAGAAATTTGGTTACAAACTAGTTATAAACTTAAAAAGCAACGACTTATTTTCTTGAGGTAAATAAAGTGCCTGTCCCTTAAACCACATGACCTTTATTGAGTGTTTCACTTTCCAATTCCCAACTCATTTGGGACTGATTAGAATAGTTTCCAGACCTCATGTCAAAGCACAGATAGTCTTTAGAAAGAATGGTAATAGTGATAGACATAAGCCCAATAAATACTGAATTAAAAAAAAAATCACAATGACACCATTACAATGGAATTGATTTCAATAAGCATTTAATGAGTCTCTACTATGTGCTTAATAATGGGCAGTAAGTTGTTCACGTTAAAAAAAAAAAGTGGCTCTTGGGAGACAAACCATAAGTGACTCTTAATCTCACAAAACAAACTGAGGGTTGCTGCGGGGTGGGGGGTTTGGAGAAGTGGGGTGGAGTTATGGACATTGGGGAGGGTATGTACTATGGTGAGTGCTGTGAAGTGTGTAAACCTGGCGATTCACAGACCTGTACCCCTGGGGATAAAAATATATGTTTATAAAAAATAAAAAATTTAAAAATTTTTTTTAAAAGTGGCTCTTTTTTATAGTAAGAGTGAAATATAAAGATAGCAGTACATTTAAACATTCCAGTAAGTGAACAATTACAAGAAAAATGCAAACTGTGTAGTTTAGACAGAATTAAGAGGGAGGTCAATGAGAAATAAGAAATACTCTAATGCAAGAGATAGGACTTGAACTGAACATTGAGAGTCCTCCATATAAGAAAAAAAAAAAAAAAGAGAGAAGGAAAGTACATTCTCATTTTTTCTTTTTTAAGATTTTATTTATTTATTTGAGAGCAAGCAAGAGAGCATGAGCAGCAGAGAAGGGCAGAGGGAGAGGAAGAACCAGGCTCCTCACTGAGCAGGGAGCCCAACATGGGGCTCAATCCCAGGATCCTCGTAAATTGAGCCAAAGGCAGATGCATAACCGACTGAGCCAACTAGACGCCCAGGAAATTACATTTTCAAGCAATGAAGCAACAGTTTAAAAAAACTGTCTAATTATAATGGCCTAGTCTTAGGTTAATGATGGAAAATGTCTGCATGGAAGACTTGTTCCCACAGTGAGGTGAAGATTAAACTGAATAATTTAGGGAAAATTATCCTTAAATCTCATGGAAAGGAGGTCTTTGCTCCACATGTGAATTTTGATCTGAATTTGAGATTAATTTTGAAAGACAAGACAACAAACTATGATGTGGGAGGTGAGTATTCTAATGCCTAAAAAAGACACCAACAGATCTACAGAGATGGGATATGATGAAGAGGGTGGTTTGGGGAAGAATATTTTAAGACACAAGAGAGAGAAGTCCAATGAGATCAAGAAAATCCATTAAAGGCTAAGGCTTTTAATAAATAAAGAGATGTGAAGATAACAGTTACCATAATGAAGGAATTCTTATGATAGAACAAATATTCCTTCTCTCCAACTACTATAGAAGTGACTCCTTAAACTAACCCCTAAGATTTTTGTGTTTTCTTGCTCTCTTTTCTTACTCTACAAATTCTTCGTAGTTTGGCTTATGTGATCACTGGCTTCAACTCTTTCAAGCACGTGTACTTTTAAAACAAATATGGGCCCCACATTACTTCTCTGGTGCTGGATGCTCTCTTAAATATGGCCAGTAGATATTTCATAGAGCATCCTTTATATTCATTACCTCAAAACCAGGACATTTCACCCAAATCCAGACCCTCTACAACTAACCTCTATGTCCTCTATGGTGAAGCTATCAAATGACTTAAGTCTTCCTTCTTTTTCACAAAGTTCCTTATAACATCATCTCTTCTATCTTCACATCTCTTTATTTATTAAAAGTCTTAGCCTTTAATGGATTTTCTTGATCTCATTTGACTTCTCTCTTAACTTAACTTCACTACCTTCTCTGCCTCCAGCTTCTGTCTTTAACATGTATTTAAACCATCTGCTTGATAGAGTCACTTAGTTGTTACAATTGTCATTTCTTTTCCCAGATCTAGAAAACCTATTCCAGATTTTACAGCATAATATCCAAGGCACCATTCTAACTCTTTCCTGTCTTTATTTCCAGAAACCATCCAACCCTAGCATCCTTCCACTTCTGGAATATGATCTGTACTTCCCAATACGGAGCCTTGGCTATGGTTTTAGCCCGTATCTGGTGGACTAAATTCTGTTTCCCCAATTCTGTTCTCTTGAAATATTTTTTACTGCTTTTAAAAGAAGCTCAGAAAATATCTTTTCCTTTGACCATTCATCCATATTTAGTCAGTAATTCCTCTAAGTGAAAACTATACTTACACATAGTTCTACAGACAATTTACTGAGTAACGGCTATATAGTTTTATTTTTTAGATTTTATTTAAGTTCAAGTTAGTTAACATGCCATTGTACTGTTACTTTTATTTTGGGGGTAGAATTTAGTGATTTGTCAGCTGCATACAACACCCAGTGCTCACTTTGAGTCCCTCCTTAATACCCATCACCCGATTATTCCCCTCCCCACCCACCACCCCTCCAACAACCTTCTGTTTATTCCCTATAGTTAAGATTCTTCTATGGTTTGCCTCCCTCTCCATTTTTATATTATTTTTCCTTCCCTTCTCCTACAGTCATCAGTTTTGTTTCTTAAATTCCACAAATAAGTGAAATCATTTGGTATTTGTCTTTCTCTGACTGAGTTATTTTGCTTAACATAGTACACTCAGATCCACCCAAGTCATTAAAAAATGGCAAAAGTTCATTCTTTTTGATGGCCAAGAAATACTCTATTAGTTGATGGGCAGCTTGGCTCCTATTTGCCTATTGTGAACATCACTGCCATAAACATTGGGGACCATGTGCCCTTTTGGATCACAACTTTTGTATCCTTTGAATATATACCCAGTAGTGCAATTGCTGGGCTATAGGTTAGTTCCATGTAACTGATAAATGTAGCTACCGTTCTATTGGAAGCTTATCAAACTATAAGATTGCTGGCCTATAGGTTTCAAACACATAGTTGCTCAATAAATATTATGAATTTTTACTTGTGGCCTTTGCTATAAACTACAGAAAGACTGAAATTGTCCGAAATAGAGCATTCTCAAGAATTTTGAGTACCTGTCCATTTTTTTAATGAATCTCTAAATTTTTTGCTTGTGAGAGGCTTCCTATTCTTCAGGTCATACTCTGTAGGATGCCAGTTCATTAGGCATCATAAAAAAGGTGCCATTAGGCACCCCCCCCCAAAAAAATCAATCCAATGGTTTCTATGACACAAAGAAAAAAAGAACACCCAAAAAATGAAGTGAGCACCACTTCAGGCTATAAAACCAGCAACAGTTCTATACACCTTTTTTATGCAACTAGTTAATATAATGACATTGCAAAGCATATTTGCACAAAGTAGAATACCAGACTCCAACATCATTTAGGGTTTTTAGGAAAAGTGGGTGTTCTGGTTGAGGCGCTGGGGTCAGAAAGAACAACTGATATTTAACTTTTAAAGACTCACGTACTTCATTCGCTGTTAGGAAGATGAAAGAGAACAGTACATGCAGAAAAGCTGGCATGTATTTACCTAAGCTGATTGTTACTCTGATTGTAATTGCATTATCCATAAACTGTAGAAGACAGAAGAGAGAGCATGGGCTGGAGAATCAGACCAATCTAAGTTTAAATGTTCACCAGCTGTGGGATTCAGAATGATTCTTTAACTTCACGAAACCTTTTTTTTTTTTTAAGATTTTATTTATTTATCAGAGGGGAGGGGGGAGAGAGCGAGCACAGGCAGACAGAATGGCAGGCAGAGGCAGAGGGAGAAGCAGGCTCCCTGCCGAGCAAGGAGCTCGATGCGGGACTCGATCCCAGGACGCTGGGATCATGACCTGAGCCGAAGGCAGCTGCTTAACCAACTGAGCCACCCAGGCGTCCCAAACTTTCTTTTTCTTAACTGTCTCTAAAAGCAACATGAAGTACAACTTCCTAGCTTTAAAATGAGACAGACATTGCAACTAGAATGAAAACAGACACGAAGAGGATACGAAACAAAGTTGGTTCTTTTCTCTTTCCCTCATGTAAAAAGCCAACTCCTCACTTATTATTTTTAAGAGTGTAAGTTTTTAAAGACATCATAGATTCTCCGCTAATTACTTTGGAATTTAATGGCTTACTTACTCATAATAGATGTAATTTTCTGAGTGTGAGTTCTGGCTAGAAGCCCTTTGCTAAAATGATGTTTAGGTTCTGATTTTTCTTTTTTTTTTTTTAATTTTTATTTATTTATTTATTTGATAGAGAGAGAGATATCACAAGTAGGCAAAGAGGCAGGCAGAGAGAGAGGGAAGCAGGCTCCCCGCTGAGCAGAGAGCCCGATGCAGGGCTCGATCCCAGGACCCTGAGATCATGACCTGAGCCAAAGGCAGAGGCTTAAACCACTGAGCCATCCAGGCACCCTGGTTCCGATTTTTCTAAAATCAACAGTAAACAAGCAGAAATGTCCATTTAGGGGACGCAGAATTATACTCTTACAGTAAGAGATTTTAAAGTAAAGCCTCTGTGATTACACATAAGTGGTTCAGAAGTCCTTAAAACACCAGGAATCCCAACAAAATTAAAAACAAAAAACCCCACCATGGATCCCTGTCATCACCTAACTGCCAATGTATTTCCAAAACCATTTCAAGTTAATTTAAGTAGAGCCAAGCCTTACAAAAAACAAAGTTCGTGGTTTTAATCCTGCTCTTGGCAATTTAGACATACAGCCCTGGTATTTTTCACAAGTTCTGGAAGAATAGAGAGACAAGTGTGGAACATTAGAGAAGTGAAAAAAGGGGAAAGAGAACTACCCCTTTATTAAACTTGGGTTTTACCAAAGTGCTTGTACGATATACAGATTTCTAGTTACCACATTATACACAGTTGAGCTAAAACAATGCCAACTATACACTTTTATTATTTCAGGAGTTCAGAATGTCATAAATAATGGGCCATATGGAATCAGTGCTTTGGGAAAATCAAATAGTGACTTTTAAAAAACCAATTCTGAGGACCTGTAAATATATAATTGTTGGATAAGCTCTCTAGACAGACTTAACAGACCTCTCTCACTGTGGTTTTTACTTATGTATGTATGTATGTATGTATGTATGTATGTATGTATTTAATACAGGTCGACTTACTGTCAAAAATGGAAGAGGACGTCAAGTTTTCCATTTTCCCATCAGAACCTACTTCCTTCTGTATGCCCTCTCCTGTAAATCTCATTTATTACAGTTGGAAAAATAATTTTGATTAATGACCTAATTTGAAGAGAAATGAGTTTGATTAATCAACATTTTCCAGGGAAATGTCAGTTTTGGAGCAAGGTCTCCTTGTGGCAGTTTGTGGGTATTTATGATCTCTAAGTACCTGCTAAGCTCCCTAAATACACTAACTATACATCATGATTCTTTGTTTAAAGCTGTTGTGCATAGCTTTCCAGAGGAACGATCTAATACAAAATGTATCAGTAATACTGCCTTTCCCACAAGCCATAATTTTTGTAAAGCTGAGTCAATGTCTGTTTCTCCTGGGAGTACTGAGTATTACTGGCATGGATATGATTGGCGTGGTATCCATCCGAGGGATACCATTTGCTGCCTAACTGCAAATCCACATCCTCTTACAGTTTAAGTTATTATCTTTGTGTCTGGATTTCAACAGTTTGACTATGATATGTCTACTTGTGATCAGCTAGCAATTGATCAGAAACTACCTTAAAGACCTAAACTATTAAGTCTGTCAGCAATTGTTAAGAACTTCTATATATAGACACATCTTCAACCCCATCAGGAAGCTTGAAATTCTGCCTTAACCTTCACTTCCTGATTGCTCACAGCCTCCAGTTCAGCCCAAGGGGGAAAGAATAACATCCTCTTCACTTCTTTTCCTGGGGATGAGCACCGCTCTGCCTATAGAAGTGTTCTTTTAGATACCCAACTATGTGTCAGAAGAGCTTCCCAAAGTCCCAAAGAACACTTCCTTTGCTGATTTTCCCTTGAAGTTTTTTGGTCCTCTTCTTGTTATTGCCAACTAGTATCACTGCCTTAGGCATCTGCAGTACCAACCAATTTCTGCTGATTGTTTTTCACAAACGCCCTAAGAACATGGCTGAGGAAAGGCTATGGCTATTTGCACAGATCCAAGTGCTGAGTCTGGTCAAACAGAGACAAGCCTTGACTGACAATGGAGCTTCTGAGGGAACCGTCATGCAAGTCAAATAGACACACTTTCCAGATGAGACTTTTGGTGAGATTCAGACTACTTCTGTCCCTTCAGGGACTGCCAGATAACTGGTTTTCACAGCTAGTATGGTTGTAAGGCTTTGAGTTTCAAAGACAATGTAGATATTGGAAGAGGGAATTGGGAAAAGGGCAAGTTTAAACACCACAGAGTTGGGATGCCTGGGTGTCTCAGTGGGTTAAAGCCTCTGCCTTTGGCTCAGGTCATGATCCCAGGGTCCTGGGATCAAGCCCTGCACCAGGCTCTCTGCTCAGCAGGGAGCCTGCTTCCACCTCTCTCTGCCTGCCTCTCTGCCTACTTGTGATCTCTGCCTGTCAAATAAATAAATAAAATCCTAAAAAAACAAACAAACAAACAAACACAGAGTTCTCTAGTCTTACTGAGATTTCACTGCTTTTTGTGAGTAAATCCTCCTTGTTTTGTTGCAAGCTTTTATTTAATTACCAGAGTTCCAAAGGAGTCAATTTTGGCAATATTTTCCAGTCATCATTTTTATATTGGAAAGTAGATTTGGAGGACTCCTTCCTCCACAGTCTGAAATATATCACCCTAGATATTAGGTTTGTTGCTTTGAGTTCAATGTGTTTCTTCTTCTCTTCCTCAAATAATTATATGAACTTTCTACACTGAGCTTTATGGTCTGGATTTTTAAAAAATTAATAAAAGCAAAAAAAAAAAAAAAGTCATCTCTTAAGTTGCTTATCATGTCATCATGAATCTCCATGGATGCGCACTATGGGTAAGTGCCATGGAGTGCTGCTCTTGCCTACAAAAATATGCCTTAGATATTGTAAAAATGTAGACGTGGTAGTGATCTTAACAATCCTCTAACCCATTTCACATTTTAAAGATGTGAGCACAATGGATTCCACCATTTTGTCCTAATCACAGCAAAAACTGCCAGAGCTATTGCTAGAAAATGGCATTTCTTCATTTCAACTAAATGATTATTCTTCTCCATCCTTCAAACCCAATTTTAAAATAGGTTAGTTAATTAACACCTCTTATTAAATGCTGGAGACAAATTAACTGTGTTGGAACACAGGGAAGGTTGATCCAACTGGAAATCAATGTAATTTTTGCTTATGAATTTATAGCCTAAGAAATATTTAGGATTGACATGCATAAAAATAGAAATACATGATTAAAATGTCCAAAAATCCCAATTATATCAGAACTCAACTATTTAAAATTTGTGGGGTTTTTTTCCAAGTGATTAGAGTAAAAATTATAGTCATAATGAGGCACCCAGGAAAAGATAGGTATGGTTAACTCCTGAATTGGGGCTGTAAAAGACACCTTCTCTCTAATTCACGGCAGCCATATGGCTCAAAGTACGTATTTCCCAAATTCTTCAGTCAGAGTCATGCCGCCACAGCACTTTACTCTTGTAGTACTTATGTAGCATTTAATGGTGTAGTTTAACTTCTTATCTACTTGCCTTTCCCACCACATTATGTTCACACCTGGAAATGGACATAGCTACTCTGGACCCCCAAGATCAAAAAGAGACAAACAGTATGTATCTAAGAATTGTTATTTGAATGGATGGATGAACTAATGCTTGAATATTCCTTCTACTTTGTGTGGGCAAATAGAGACTGAGAATGAATATATATAATCTCACGAATTTTATCCTGGAGGTGGGTGGATCAATGCACTAGACTGAATTCAAGGGGAAAGCTGAATTCAGCTCAGTGAACTAAAAGGACAGCTAGGAAAAAAAAAAAAAAAAGTATGCCAGGAATTTGCTGCTTTAGATAAAAGCAAGTGAGAAAACTATGCTTGGTAGAGTACTCACATCAGGAAACTCAACTCCTGCATATGCAGAAATACGGAGTTCAGACAAGGAGCTAGGTATTATAAACAATCTTGGACTTTGTCCTCATGTCATGCCATTGATGTTTTTTATTTTGTTTCGTTTTATTTTGTTTTTGTTTTTCAGTAGGCTCCACCCCAACATGGGGATTGAACTCATGACCTTGAGATCAAGAAATGTGTGCTATACAAATTGAGCCAGCTAGGTGCTCCTGGCCATTTACTTTGTACGAGAGATAAATCCGAGGTATTCTCAACAGAAGGTTCATAACCAATTACGGCTATTTTATAATTTGGTTTTGCCAAATTTAACACCAAAAAAGTAACATAAATAATAAATTAAAAAATATCACAAAGTTGGCTAATCTTACTAAGTGAACACAATCCATTGGCATAAATAAGACCAAAGGATTTCATCTATTGTGAATCAGCTACTGAGAAACTATTCTGTGCAATCTACAAACTAGTACAATAAGAGATATATCCTAAGGTAACAAAAACAGACAAAAACCATATGAAGTTGGATATAACAGATAGAGTAGAGAGGCAATGAAATGAAGTTTTAAAAGGTTTTTCTATTCAAGAATGGAATTATTCAGGTAATGAGTATAGCTTATTAACTGAATGAATTAATGAATTAAACTCATTTTCAAACCTAATGATGAATTAAAAATACAGTATTTCCACTTCTATGATAAGAATAGCCCTTTTAGAAATTAGAGTTTCTTGTGAAAAATCCATGAGAACTGTACATTCATAAAACTAAATCACATTATATTATCTATACGTTTCGCCCATTATTTCAAAAAAATCCTACATCATCTATTTTGAGCCCTAGGCTACCTCATTAAAATTAGATAGTTATAAATTATTTGATATTGCTTTGGGAGCATTCACCAACCCATGCTTCCTATTAAATACTATCCAATTTTTTTTGTTATTATTTTCAGGTTCCTAACATTCTGTCCTCAGTCACTCACTTGTTTTTACTTTAATGTAATCCAATAACTGCAAGAGTCCATGGGGAAAAATAAATCCCAAAAGTGTTCTCTACACTCCTTATGCACATTTTAATGAAAAAAAAAAAAAAAGAGTGAGGGTTTGTTGCTTTGCATTCAGTCAAAAGAGCTCCAATTTTTCCATATGCAAAGACTTACCGTCTGGTTTTTTAGCAACTATGTGTGTGCATGATTCTTGGAAATGGTAAAGACCATTGTGCATATACTGATGGGCAGCACTCTACCTCGATACTAACAGAGCAAAGGACAAAATCCGAACCCTTTCATTTGTAATGCATGTTGCATTATGACCACGGAGGTCCAATCACAAAATGCTCATCCTTAATTTCCTTTAGAGCCTTGTTTTACTTAACAACTATCCTAGATTGCTTCAATTCTTTAATTTCTTTCCTAAGTTTTCTCGCAAATGTCTCTCTCAACATAAATGGATGCCAAGTGTCACCTGATAAACCATTATCTAGAGAAAGCTAAGGCGAAATACAATGTGGTGAGAGGCATCAAACAACAAATTAGGGACTATCGAAATTAAAGTCTTATCGAAATTTAATTTGCCGTTTTGAAGTTTTTATTCTTTCAGGACTCCAAAATCTAAACGCTTCTTCCCCAATTTTCTAAATGTTATCTATGGCTGAGGTCATCCATGCTCTATACGAGATCACTCCAGAGAAACACTTTCCATTAGACACGAAAGAGGGGGCATGGAGGAGAAAGAGAGAAAAAGAATGGGATAGAGGGAGGGAGGGAAAAGGAACTAAGGGAACTAGGAAGGAAGCAATCAAGCTCAATCTCTGAAAGCTTTAACAGTAAATAGGAATGTGCTGAGTGAATTACGGAGTACCACATCTTCACCTTTTATACGCATTTTGTCCCAGAGTATAATGAATAACAACAACAACAACAACAAATTAATTTTCCAGAATTCCAAGCTTTGAAACGTTAAGAAGTTGGGCAGACATCATAGCTCTAGTGCACTGTATCATTTCTTCTATCTTGAAAAGTTATATGACAGGAACACAACCCTTGCCCCGACCACCACAACTATCTTTCAGAAAATTATGCAGACTTGGGGATGTCTGGAAACAAGGATACAGTCCAGTGTTCATTGTGCTTAATTATTACAGTGTGTACATACGCATGAGCCAGAGCTCAAAATGAAACTTTTTTTAAAAAATATTTTATTTATTTATTTGACAGAGAACACAAGTAGGCAGAGAGAGAGGAGGAAGCAGACTCGCTGCTGAGCAGAGAGCCTAATGTGGGGCTTGATCCCAGGACCCTGGGATCATGACCTGAGCTGAAGGCAGAGGCTTTAACCCGCTGAGCCACCCAGGCGCCCCTCAAAATGAAACTTTGAAGACAAAAGAGAAGAAATTAATTCAGTTTCTCTTTTTATTAAACACATGCACGTGCATGTATGTGTGTGTGTGTGTGTGTGTGTAGTGTATACACATGCATACAAGGCAGGAGGAGACCTTCAGTCTGAAGGTCAGAATGGAATTTCTGAATACTGGGAATCTTAAGTGCTAACACTTTCATGTATTTGTCTGCTTACATAGAAAACAAGAGAGAAATGTATAGACCTGGGAAAACAAAAATGGAGTGGCTTTCCTCAGATTAGAGACAAGGTGGAAATTTGGACTATTGGAAGAAGGCTTTACAAATCCAAAGATTTGTTGTCATTGAATTTTTACAAGACAATTTGCCTTATGTCCTTCTGAACTCGGCAATAAAATTCATGTAACTTAGCCAGAATAATTTATCTTTCTACCTCTGTTATAGCTCACCATCTTTAACAAAGTCTATTTTTCCCCATTATGTCACCTCTGCACTGATTTTTCTCATTTAAACAAGAACACACCTGATTAAGGAGCAGATGTCTTGTCCCTGGGTGGTTGTTTTATTTCTACTTAACTACTGTACTGCACAAAAGAGAATAAATTTACTAATGAGGTAACTGCTCTTCAGGTAACCAACACTTAAGTTAGATAACTCTACTGGTCTTTCCCACTTGTTACAAAGCCTAGTGTCATATTCTATATACAAAACCACAATAATACTATTACCAAAACTAGCTGAGAGATTTATAGGAAAAAGCTCTGGTCTTCAATACAGCAATTCTTACCAGCTGACTAACTCTTGGAAAGGTCCCCTAACAGCTCCCAGACTCAGGTTCTTAATCTGTGACACATATGTGGTAATAGTGACCTCTCTGTGGGTTGTTATGGAGATAGGACTACACTTGGTTATGCTTGCCATGCCATAATTCAACAGTAATATAATATTGTAATTAAAAGTTGCGTGATTTGAAGTAACGATTTCAACTTGGACCCAAGAATGACTCTTCTTGTCCTAAAGGAGTTAAAAACTCCCATGCGTATGGCCCTCAAAACACACAGGGAGATCACTTTAAAGAACCCCGTGCCATGGGGCGCCTGGGTGGCTCAGTGGGTTAAAGAACCCCGTGCCAGGATCATCTACTGCATTCATTCATTCATTCATTCATCCATGCATTCACTCATTCATTTATCTATCTAACTTCTATCTATCTATCCACTGTCAACACTACCTGTTTGACAAGTCTTGGATTTGCATAAGCCTTTTATTATTCTTATTCTTATTTTCAGTTATTGCGTTTGGAAAGCAAGGGAGCTGTAGCACTGCAGAGCTGTTCTTACCTCTAAGTTTATTAATCGGCTGGTCTTCAGGAGAGAACAACTTAGGAATAAATGTCTTCTAAATTAAGAGAAAATAAAATGTGCAAGAGTTAAAGAGCATAAAAGGAATAAATACACAAACAAAGGCAAAGAAGTATGATGTGGATTTTTTTTCAGATAGCAAAAAACACACTGTCTCATAGCAAGAAGGAGGAGGAGGAGGAGGAGGAGAAACAAGACAGTCTGAGGTTGTATCCACTACACAAAATGGAGATCTGACCTTTATAAAATTTAAAAATTGGTCATAGAATAACAAGGTGGCAAAAGCCAAGTGTCTAGTGCATTATGAAACCAAATATGGTGGTCTGAGAGGTGAAACATAAGCTTACAAGTCAAAAAGGAAGTTCCAGTATCCGAGGTATTAAAAAATGTATTTATAATTGCCTAATTGGAATACTGACACACATGGCCTCCTCTGGGTTCCACTACTGGGAAGAGTTGGGAATTATATTGCCAACATAGAAGCTGTTAATGTAAGAGAAGAGGTCCAGGTAGTCATCCACCCTGTTGCCTTGAGGGCCAGAGAAACTGAGGTCGGTACCTGATCTTCATTCAACCCTCTACTACCCCCCACACCGTCACCTCTTTAAAACAAATTAAGGTGTCCCTTAGCAATAAAATATCTGTGCTGAAATGTACTAGGTACCTAGGTATCACAGAGATAAAGCCACTGTCCTTCATACACAATCTTTTTAAGCAAAATATTGATACTTCAAAATTTATTTGGGTTTTAAAATGAACTGACCTAACCTTATAAATAAATATTTGATAATTTTTTTATAACATATAAGGGATGCCTGGGTGGCTCAGTGGGTTAAGCTTCTGCCTTCAGCTCAGGTCATGATCTCAGTATCCTGGGATCGAGGCCCGCATCGGGTTCTCTGCTCAGCAGGGAGCCTGCTTCCCCCCCCACCGCCCTGTCTGCCTCTCTGCCTACTTGCGACCTCTCTCTCCCTCTCTCTCTCTGTGTTAAGTAAATAAATAAAATATTTTTAAAAACTAAAATAAAATCACATATAAGACAAGTGATGTTATTTAGCTAATCAAATATTCGAGGCTATCAAATAATTTAAACACATGCAAGTTATTGATTTGAAGTTTAAGTAGGAAGAGTAGCTATTGATTCTGTTTCCCTTAGACACTAAAAGGTTTTAAAGGTAAGAAGAATCTGCTTCAAAATATAATTTGGATTTTGCTGAACACAAAGCTTTTAAGAAATATGTTTGAAGTTTAGTGAATCCTAAAATTTTCTCCACTCCTTAGAAGAAATAGTTGGGTCAGTGCTAACAGAAAGCAATCCCTTCCAAGAACACCATGCAGATAAATGATAGATTGTTAGAAATAATGATGTTAATTTATAAAATGATACCATGGCCATATAATCTATCATCATAGCTTTCCCCCTTAAGACAAGGGAAGGCATTTGAGTGTGCAAACCAGAGAGAGAAGAGACAAGGTAACATGCTGTTATCCATCTGTGAGATTTATGCCAGCAGAAGGAAATGGAGCTTCGGGAGAACCAGTCCAGAGGTAGACATGCATCACTAACAGAAAATGATTTGGGGGCAGGATGGAAAATGATCAACGGACAGAATGGCAAGATCCTTCTGACAGATCTATTACTAAATGTATAGAACCACTCGTGCACTCTTCCAACTTGAATTTCTTCATTATGCATAGCAAAACCCAAAATGCCTCATCACATTTAAGATTTGCCCTCCAGGGCTTAAATGGTGCCGTGGAAAGAGTGTCTTTACAGGTTTATGTACAATGTTTTGACGGCTGCACAATTGTTTGTGGCTTATGAGAATGCATTTTTAAACTAGTTCAGAAAGTTGACCTTTTAGAGCTCATTTTGTGTGTTTGTGTGTTTTGAAATAACTTATATGTACCCTGTTTCCTTAGTTAATTGTAATGTTGGTCCACTGCAGTAATAAAATGGCTATATATTGAGTCTCTGGGATGGACCACTCGGCAGTGTTATATTGTAACTGTTTATAACTTTGTAATGCCTTCATAAATGTGATTCATTACACTAATAAACATGCAAGACAACTGCAGCATCTTGCTGTTTCTTTGCCCAAATTGCTTTGGCCTTGATACTCAGACATGACTTTCACCTCCACCTTGAACAGGATCTGAGAATGTCTGTGATTTTATTTCACAGACTTATTTGAGTTTATATTTTCCCCCAACATTATAGAATTCCATTAAAAAGTAGGTTATAATAGGATATGTTAGGATCACTTGTAATTAAAGAAAAATACCCCTTATGAGAGAATACAGAAATTATCAAAAGGTGAGAGAAACCAGGACCTCTAGTTTTAAAAGCTTTAAAAACCAGAAAACATCTACACTGCAAGGCAGGAAGACTGTTAGTGAATTATTTGCTTTTTAACAAATGAAGGGTGTTGGGAGCACTTTTCCTCTATTTCTGTTACAGATAGAAATTAAAGAAACGAAATCAAATTGTAGTGGAATTCTGGTGACAGAGGGAAGAAAGGCACAGTTTACGGTTCCAGTGTTTATGATTACTTGTACTATTAAAAGCACTACATAAAAAGACACTCTGTAAATATTCTGTGGAGATCTTTAAAAATAAACTAGAGTTCCATTAGTAAAAGATTATCTAGTAATTTTTTCCCCCCTAAAGTAGAGAATAACTGAATGCTCTGTGTCTGGCTTCAGTAATCTGTTTTGTGAAAATTCCCAGCTTCCCACAATCCTGTGTTAAGGCTCTAATGTCTCCAATGTGCCAACAGAAACAAATCTGAAAAAGAAAGAAAGATATTGGGACTCTTATTCATAAATAAAATTAACCTGCAATGTCTTGTGTTTGCCCTGGACAGTTAGGACCACTGAGCTTTATCCCAGTCCCACCCCACGTGTCAAGTCTATACAATGTTATGGGTTGGAATCACATTCAATTTCCTAATTGGTCTGCAGTCTAGTCTACTTGACTGACCTTGATATTCTACTGTTTCTATCAATCTCAAATTCAGGGTTTGAACCACACTTCTTATATTCATAGTTGCCAGGTGGGTTCCTTCCTAATCATAGGGACTACCATAAATCCAACTGTCAAATGCCTAACATTTTCTATGTATACAATAACAACAACACTTGCCTTGAGTAGTTTTTCTGAGAGGTAAGGGAAGTTTTATGAGATAAAGTATATACAGCTGAATACAGCAAATGCTCTGATCATTGGTTCTTTTGTCCTTAGGCTCCCAACCACTAACACTGACCATAAGCTTTATTTTTTTTTCATTTTTTTAAAAATTTTATTTATTTATTTGACAGGTAAAGATCACAAGTAGGGAGAGAGGCAGGCAGAGAGAGAGAGAAGAGGAAGTAGGCTCCCTGCTGAGCAGAGAGCCCATCTCGGGGCTCGATCCCAGGACCCTGGGATCATGACCCAAGCCGAAGGCAGAGGCTTTAACCCACTGAGCCACCCAGGTGTCCCTGACTATAAGCTTTAAAGATATACCTTTACTGGTACAAATGACCTCACTTGGTCATTGCTAATTGCTAAAGTATACTACAGCCCTCTGAACTTGTACCTTAGGTCATTTGGTCACTACAATTTCCTTCCAATTTCAGCGGCCCTTGGTTTTCTCAAACACTTCCCTATAGGTCTGCCACTTAAGTGTCAGTGTGCAATACAACTGAATCAGGCTCAGCTATGCTAACATTCTGTAACAATCAAAACTTGGACAAAGTTCTGAGTCAATTAGGATGTAAAAGAACGAGGAAGACTGACATTACATGAAATGACAAAAGAAGCCGCTAGGTTAAAAAGCAATAGCAGCATGGTGTCGTGGTGTTGCACCATTTATAATTATGATATTACAGAAATAGCAAAGAGGATGGAATGCTAAATGAGACTGTATTGTGGTAAGGTTTTTACACAGTGAGTGAAATGACATTAAATTATTGTTTAAAGGTACACCTTCTCATCTACAGAGCAACCATTGGCAAATAGGTAAATGAATAGACAGAACCTTAAAAAAAGATAAAAAATACTTAAAAGATATGATTAATGCAAAAGCAAGCAGATGAGAATCTCAAGAACAAAGAAGAAATTGGACAAATAGCCAGGTTCATAGCAGCAATGGCCACAATCGCCAAACTGTGGAAAGAGCCAAGATGCCCTTCAACAGATCAATGGATAAGGAAGATACAGTCCATATATACAATGGAGTATTATGCCTCCATCAGAGAGGATGAATACCGAACTTTTGTATCAACATGGACACGACTGGAGGAGATAATGTTGAGTGGAATATGTCAAACAGAGAGAGTCAATTATCATATGGTTTCACTTACTTGTGGAGCATAAGGAATAATATGGAGGACATTAGGAAAAGGAAAGGAATAGTGAATTGGGGGGAATTGGAGGGGGAGATAAAACATGAGAGACTGTGGACTCTGTGAAACAAACTGAGGCTTTTGGAGAGGAGGGGGATGGGGGATGGGAGAGCCTGGTAGTGGGTATTAAGGACGTCACATATTGCAGGGAGCACTGGGTGTGGTCCATAAACAGTGAATCATGGAACACTGAAAAAAATTAAATTTTAAAAAGAAAAAAAAAATAGCCAGATGGTAGACTTAAGCTAAAAAATACCAATATTTAACATTAAATGTTCTAATTAGGAAGCAGATATTTTGAGAATCACTTGTTTAAAAATGGCAGTGAAGAAAGAACTACCTCTACTGTTTTTATAAGACAGATACCTGAAATATAAAGATACAAATAAGAAGATACAGATACGTTCAAAGTATGCAATAAGATATTTTATGAAAACACAAATCTGCTATTCTTATCAGAAAAAGTAGTTACCATAAAAAAATTACTAGAGATAAAGAAAGAACTACTTATAGCAATAAAGTGCCAACCCAAAGCCACAAATATACTAATTTGCATAGATCTAATTGTAGAGTTTCAAAGTACATGAAGAAAAAAACAGAAAAATGAAAAAATGGAAACAGAAAATGGAGAAAAGACATATGCACAATCATATTTGAATATTTTAATACTCTCCTCTTAGTAATTGATAGAATAAGTGGGTAAGAGTAAACATATAAAAAATCTGAATTATACTATCACCCACCTTAGCCTAATAAAAATTAATACAGCACTAGACTTAGTTCCAGAACATACATTATTTCCAAGTGTACATATAACATGCTTCAGGGCACATACTATGTCTGGTTACTGATGTCTCAATATATTTCAGAGAATTTAAATCATAAAGCACATATAAGCATAAGAAAAAACTAGAAATCAAGAATAAGGTAACTAATAATTCTCACTAATTTGTAAATTAAAAAATCTAAGTCTTGGGGTGCCTGGGTGGTTCAGTGGGTTAAAACCTCTGCCTTTGGCTCAGGTCCTGATCCCAGGGTCTTGGGATTGAGCCCCACATCAGGCTCTCTGCTCAGCAGGGAGCCTGCTTCCTCTTCTGTCTTTGCCTGCTTCTCTGCCTACTCGTGATCTCTGTGAAGTGAATAAATAAAATCTTTTAAAAAAAAATCTAAGTCTACATGAACCTGTAGTCAAAAAATACAAAAGAAATTAGAAATATTTTGAGACAAATGGAAATAAAAGCACAACATAAAATTTATAGGATGTGGATATAGTGATAATTTTATCTTTAAAGTTTTATATTAGAAAATCAGTATCTAGGGGCACCTGAGTGGCTCAGTAGGTTAAATGTCCAACTCTTGGTTCTGGCATAGGTCATGATCAAAATGTTATCAGCTTTGGTGGGGTGGACAAGCAAACACTAACATTTATATGAAAATACAAAGGATCTGAATTGGTCAAAACTTTCCTGAAAAACACATATAATATTGGAGGAGCAAAATAACCTGATTTTAAGTCTTATTATGACACTTAACTTTTAATGAGTGTGGTATTAGTAAAATATAAGCAAATGGAACAAAAAAATACAAAAAAGAGTACAGAAATGGATTCACGCAAATATGGTCAACTACTCTATGACAAAACAGTTCAAGCAATCATTTCAATTGGAATTCATGGCTCACACCATATACTAAAAATAGCTCACAACTGATAAATTACTGGACACTACATCCAAGACTAATGATTGTTATAAGTTGGCTAACTGAATTTCACTTAAAAAAATTAGCTCAGCATGGACTGCAGACTTAAACACAAAACTCAAAAATATAAAGCTCCTAGAAACAAGGAGGGAAGTATCTTGGCAACAGTGAAGTAAACAGATTTCTTAAATAAACCCACAAAAGGCTAACCTTTAAAGAAAAGACAGTTAATAATTTAGACTTCATTAAAATTAAAAACTTTATCTCATCAAGAAGGTAAATCATTTACCAGGATCTGCTTCCAGGGATTATTATCTTCACTAACAACTGGTTCTGTGGGTTTTCCCAGACACAAAGAGAAGAGAGTGGCAATCTGTTTGGTAGATAATACCAGGAAACATTAGAAAGAGAATGGGGAAATTAAACAAAGAAGTAACAAAATCAGTAATAGCTATGTCCTCAAGAAAGAAACAGCTCCAGTCATTCTGACTGGAATACACTGGGACAGAGTTTTAAAATACCCCTTTGAGATTTCCCAACTGAGTGACAGAGACTCTGTGCTATTCATCCTGTGACAATGGCACTCCTGGGCAGGAAAATGTTCCCCAGGATGTTAGCTCCTAGCACTTCCTTGCCTGAGCTGTGCCTGTTCCCTCCACCAGAAAAGGCTCCCAGGAATACAGGTATAGAGGGTTTCAGCAAGAATTCCTGAGCAGCAGAAGTTAGTTACAAGAGAATACATTCTCCACACTACCAAAATCTGATGCATATATTGCTAAAAATATTTCCCTAACAGCCGTTTTAGGACTAAAATCCCTATAGGTCATCAACAACAGAATTAGATGGAGGCAGAGTTCAGAATCCAAGTGTATGAGGGCTCATGGGTTGAGGTTTGAAGATTCATCTAGGGGAATTGGTTGTTAGCTTTGTTCCTTCTGCCTCAAAGCCTCTCCCTATGCACCTTTTCTCTTCCCAGCTAACTCTATCTATTATTCAGAACTCATTTTAAAATCCTCCCTGATCTTTTCCCAGCACATCATGCCCCTGTAAAATGCACACTTTAACACCTTAGACACGGTCTTGCTAACATCCTTCCCAATTTAAATTACACAAATAATAACAACTTAGTTTTGTTTCACGCTAAAATATTAGTCCCATAAATGCGGGGACTGTATATAATTTCCACTGCTGTATCTTTAACCTTTAACAGTATTTCTAAAACAGAGTAGGCAAACAACATGTTTTTTGTTCAGCTCATGTATTAATAAATTGACTAAGAACTACAGAATATTTTAGATTACCTAAGGACTGGTTTCCCTTGTAAATTATGAAAAATAGAAAACTATCCAAAGAGATCTACTACAGCCGGTCAAAAGAAACTTGGCCAGAGAATGAATATACATGCTCAAGAAGTCTATATTAACAAAGTCCATTTTATAAAGAGATTCTAATAAGAAATACATGGAGGGGGAGAAAACACACACAAACACATGAAGTATCTACTGATGTTAAAATATACAGGTGTAGAATTTATTTGAATAAATAAACTGACAGATCAATAACAAAATACTAGAAGAGGAATATGTGAGATCCTCAGCACACATAAAATATACCATTCAAAACTTCAAATAAGAGCACATGGCATGATACTGGATATGGAAAATCCTACGATTCCACTGAAAGACCATTAGAACTAAAAACTGAATTCAGTGAAGTTGTGGTATACAAAAATCAATACACAGACATCTATTATGTTTCTATACACTAAAATGAACTAGCAGAAAGAGAACTTAAAGAAAACAATTTCATTTAGAATTGCGTTGAAAAGAACAAAATATCTAGCAATAAATTAAACCAAGGAGGTAAAAATTTTAAGACATTGATGAAATAAACAAAGATGACACAAGCAAATGGAAAAATATACCATGCTCATGGTTTGAAAGAGTTGGTATTGCTAAGATGTCCACATTATACATTCAATGCAGCCTCTAGCAAAATATCAACAGTGTTTTTCAGAGAACAACAACAAATAATGCTAAAATTTGTATGGAACCACGGAAGACCTTGAATAGCTAAAGCTTCAGGAAAGAAAAAGAAAAAAAAGCTGCAAATATCAGAATCCCAGATTTCAAACTATGCCACAAAGATATAATAATTAAAACAGTATGGTACTGGCACAGAAATTGACACACAAATCAAAAGAACTGACTACAGAGCCCAGATATAAACCCATGCTTACATGGTCATTAATCTATAACAAAAGAAAAATATACAATGGGAAAAAAAGAACCTCTTCAATAGAGGGTCTTGGAAAAAGTAGACAGCTTCTACAAAGAATGACACTGGACCCCCTTCTTATAGCCATAAAGATAAACTCAAAATGAATTAAAGACCCAATTGTAAGACCTACACCATAAAACTTCTTAAAAAACAAAATAAAACAAAAACACAAGCAATGATCTCTTAGACACCAACCTTAGAATATTTTTTCGGTTATTTCTCTCCAAGTAAGGTAACAGAAGCAAAAGTCACCAGCTGGGACTACATCCAACTGCAAAGCTTCTTCACAGCAAAGGGAACCAGCAACAAAACAAAAAGGCAAAAGTTATTCGCAAATGACATATCCAGGGGTTGATATCCAAAACACATAAAGAACTCATACAACTGAATATACACACACACACACAAAAAGATTTCAAAAATATTAATATTATTCTCACCACAACTTGAATATATTCCTATGTTTTTACACATCTGAATCTTGTCAATTTTTTCCTGTTAAATACAATCCTCAAGAATATTTACTAGCATGTATGTTTATACATGTATATTTCAATAAGATATCTTAACAATGCTAAAGAATACAAGTTTTATATATTTTTTAAAGATTTTATTTATTTATTTGACAGACAGAGATCACAAGTAGGCAGAGAGGCAGGCAGAGAGAGAGAGGAGGAAGCAGGCTCCCCATGGAGCAGAGAGTCCTGTGCCGGGCTCAATCCCAGGACCCTGGGATCATGACCAGAGCCAAAGGCAGAGGCTTTAACCCACTGAGCCACCCAGGCACCCCCAAGTTTTATATTTTTAAAATTTTGAATATTGATGCATTTTCCTTCAAAAAACTGAAGTGTCTGGGTGGCTCAGTTGGTTAATCCTCTGCCTTCGGCTCAGGTCATGATCTCAGGGTCCTGGGATCGAACCCCGCATCGGGCTCTCTGCTCAGCTGGGAGTCTGCTTCCCTTCCTCTCTCTCTGCCTGCCTCTCTGCCTACTTGTGATCTCTCTCTCTGTCAAATAAATAAATAAAAAATCTTAAAAAAAAAAAAGAAAAGAAAAGCTGAAATTGCTACTTCTGGCCAGGCCAGTAACTGCAGAAAACAGCAGAGAGCCCACAGCTAGTAAATGTGTGGCATAACCACTAAAAAACAAAACAACACGAAACAAAACAGGGCGCCTGGGTGGCTCAGTGGCTTAAGCCTCTGCCTTCAGCTCAAGTCGTGATCCCAGAGTCCTGGGATCTGGCTCTCTCCTCAGCAGGGAGCCTGCTTATATTGTAAAGAATATTCTTTACAATCTTGCCAATGCTTGTTTTTATTAACCCTCTTTTAAACTACACCCTTTTAACGAACAAAATAAAACTTTACCTCTATGTTGTGTTTTCTTAATAAGGGCACAGAGAGGCTTGAATGTATTTTTATCTCTTGAATTACCTCATCCTTTTTCTTCCCCTTTTTCTAATAATCTATGTCTTATCACATTCTTTATGGTCTTTATGTATTTCTGATACATATATTTTTATACAATATATAGAGTGAACTTAGTATTTACTTATTTTCCACTCTGTCCCTTGTTTATAAAGTTTCTAAAAGTGACTTTTGTTTTGATTAAACACAGAGCTTAATTAATAAGCACAGACATCAGGGTCAGATTTTATGTGGACAGACCCTGGCTTTGTCACTTACCACCTGTGCAACCATGTACAAACCCCTTAACTTTGAATATCAGTTTTATCCCCTTTCATTTTAGAAATGGGTATAATTTTAATTTAGAAATTGGGTATAATACCAACTGCTCATAGCAGCAATGGCCACAATCACCACACTATGGAAAGAGCCAAGATGCCCTTCAACAGATGCATGGATAAAGAAAATGTGGTCCATATATAGAATGGGATATTACTCAGCCATCAGAAAGGGTGAATACCCAACTTTTGTATCAACATGGATGGGTCTGGAGGAGATTATGCTGAGTGAAGTAGGTCAAGCAGAGAAAGTCGATGATTATATGGTTTTCCTTCCTTGTGGAGCATAGGAAATAACATGGAGGATATTAGGAAAAGGAAAGGAAAAGTGAATTGAGGGAAATTGGAGGAGGAGATGAACCATGACAGACTGTGGACTCTGAAAAACAAACTGAAGGGTTTGGAGGGGAGGGGAGTGAGGGGTTGGGTGAGCCTGGTGGTGGGTATCATGGAGGGCAAGTATTGCATGGAGCACTGGGTGTGGCACATGAACAATGAATCTTGGAACACTGAAAAATAAAATTTTAAATTTTAAATTTTAAAATATGAGTGTAATAGTATTGGCTACCTCAGGTTTAATGAGGATCACATGATTCATCATTATTACTTTGCTTTTGTTTTGGTTATTCTGAAGACTTTCTATTTGTATTTATATCTTGATTAGGAAGGTCCATCTCATCACAAATTGAAGAAGAAATATGGATTGGTGTTGATTTTTATATACTTTCTATTTTTTTTTTTACCTTATCTATAGGGACCCACATACTATCTACACAATGGAAATTATTAAAACCCAGACACAGCTTTTTTCAAACAAGAATCAACCATATGCATGCCTGTTGCAACAAACCAGCATCACAGACCGCAGTGTTTGCCTTTCCATCAATAGCACTCAGGTCACTACTATGGGTCCAGCTCCAAGTCTGTGTAGAAGTTTTGAAAACGGAATCTTTAGATACATAATCCACAGAGCATTTCACACACTGAGTGGCGGTCCTTAGAGGTTTGTCAGCCACTTAAACTCCAAACTCCTTTTATTTACTGTGGCACAAAACTGGAGTCTAGGGAGCCAAATGCCGAGTGAAGGAATGGGTGACCACTAGGATATTAAACACACAACAAAGATTTTTAAAAAGAAAAAAGTGAAGGGGCACCTAATCGGTTAAACATCTGACTCTTACTTTTGGCTCAGGTTGTGATCTCAGTGCCCTGAGATCAAGCCTGAGATGGGCTCTGTGCTCACTGTGGAGTCTACTCAAGGCTCTCCCTCTCTCTCCCTCTCTCTCTCTCTCTCTTTTTGCTCCTCCCCTCTGTACTCACATTTGCCCTCTCTCAAATAATAATAAATAAATATTAAAAAAAAAAAAAGTGGGGGAAGGGAAAAGAATAAAAGTAAAATGACACCAAAAGAAACAACAAATCCTAGCCCTTTTCAACTCAATTGGTTGGACAGGGTTTCTGAATGCCTTTCCTATAGTCTCTATCACAAGCTTCATAGAACACGTTTTGAGGTTTTCCACCCAAGTTACCCTTTTATGGATATGCTAGACATTGTCAATGTTGCCCTTGACCTAAACGGAATTATCCAGACATGGCAGTGGCCAGAACAAAGCAGATGTTTGCCTTGGTCATTACATTAAATTTTTACAACTGCTGGACAGGTTGTATAAACTCTGAGAAGGTACCACAGAGTTCCTATGTTTCTGCCTCATAGTGGGGTTGTGATCATTTTAACTCCATAGCTATAGCCTAAGAAGCAAAATTCAGGTTAAGTTCAGGTATTCTTTACATATGGTCTTTAAAATTAATTTTAAATGTATCAACTTTACAATATATCTCTGAGTTTTCATTATAACTTATCAAGTTAATTTTACTCTAAGTAATAATCTTGCATTTTCCATATCCACTGAATGAGTAAAGCATTTTATTTTATTATTTTTTAAAGACTTTATTTATTCATTTGAAACACAGAGATCACAAGTAGGCACAGAGGCAGGCAGAGAGGAAGAAGCAGACTCCCTACCGAGCAGAGAGCCTGATGCAGGGCTTGATCCCAGGACTCTGAGATCATGACCTTAGCCGAAGGCAGAGGCTTTAACCCACTGAGCCACTCGAGTACCCCGAGTAAAGCATTTTAATTCTTACGTGTCATTTACTATCTTTAACGTAAGCACCTCCATATTTATTTACTTGCTAGAGACTCTAAAAGATGAGATAATTCAACAGTGACCAAACAGAGAATAAATAGCAATGCTAGTCACTGAACTCAGGTCCATCTGATTCAAAAAAAATCCTTTCTCTTCCAAAACACTGTACAGATTCAGAGTGTGGTAGAATACTCCCTCCTCCTCCTCCCAACATTATTCTTTTTTCAGATCAGTATCTGAGTTATTTATAAACTAGGTAAGCATGGCAAGATCAAGGACAGAGCTCTGTGGCATGCCACCAGAGAACTTTTTTTGTGTCTTGGCAATGACCCATTAGTCAATACCTCAATAAGAGTAATTCCACCAGCCACAAGCTGACCTAATTTTGACAAAGTCCAACCCATACATCATCATCATGTTCATAAGAATACCATGAAAGACTTTGTCAAAAAGCTTGCTGGGACATGAAACATGATGTCTGCCTGCAGCAATTCCAAAACTCTGTTAGTGAATTTGGGTCACCACTATTTAAGAGAATATACTTGGTTTTCACCCTTCCAGACTTGTCAAAGCCCTTATGACATCAGTGTCCACTGGGGCTCTGAAAGACAGCACTGTAAGGGTCTATTTAGCCAGAGCAATTCCATCCAGTTAAACAGTGATTTTGTTGTTTATGCAGTAAAACTTAAACTGACCCTGCCCCCCCTTCCCCCACCTCAGGGAACTTACTTAAAGGCAAGTCCGGGAAACCAGTCCCAGGTAACAAAGCCTAAATACAAGGGCGGGTCAGGCCAGGTGGAGACATCCGATCAGTGGAGCACAGATACTGTCTCCCTAGCTACCAAGAAGTGTGGGTCCCGCCTTTTGGGCGCCAATTCTGACCAAGGTAATAGGCTAGTTCAAATAGCTACCGTGGGGTGAATTGTAATTCAATTGGCCACCGGTGTGTGACCTGGCATGACTGTGCAGCTTTCTCTGTGTGTTACAATCTCATTGGCCACCTGTGTGTGGCCAGGCCCAACCACATGGCCTTTGCTCTATAAAAGTTAGTCTGTGAGGCTGGGAGGGGTCACCTCTTTGTAAGAGACGGACCTGACTGGTCGGTTTGATTCTCGCTGCTTGGTGTGAAATAAAGCTTTGCTTGACCTTCGCTTTGTATCAGTCTCATTCCTTTAATCACAGACCCACTACTGGGGGACCTAACAAGCACGTCTCCTATTAGGTCCTTTGCCAGAGAATCTCCCCCTTTCTGAAAGGTACTACATCTATTATAAGAAAAATATCTTGTGGAGTTAAATAACTGGCTTACCCATTGATTTCATTCTGAAATCTCTGACATGATGTGAATCGTAGTTAGTTTGGTCGAACTTCCTGTATCATTGATGACCTTAGATAAATATAAATATATGGAAACACACATATATGAGTCTCTCTAACACACATACACACACACACACTCATATTATTAATGAATTCCAGAATTCTGGTGGACACCGGCTTCAAATTAATCATGTTTGTTTCCTTCTGGTTGTCTCACAGGTAGGATGCTTTGGAGTGCCTGCTATCTGTGTATAGGAGCTACACATGGAAAGTGGCAAGCATCATTTACAGCCTCAAAATGAAGAAATCTCATGTAGACAGCTCATAATAATAAATCCACAGAATCTGCAATCTCTTGAATTGGCCAGGCCACTCGGTAATGCATATCTTGTTTACTTGGTTTCCAAATCCTTCCCGCTACTTCAGCAGAGTAACTTTGAGAAATACTCTTCTGTGCTTCTGACTTTCTATAGCTTTTCTCCAGTGTTTTATGTGTCTGTACGATTTATTATTTCCGCCTTCAAATTCATTTGTTTTTTTCCTTCAGTTTTTCTCAGAGCCTTCCTTTTAGCTACTTGCTTTCCAGAATCAGTGCTGCCCATGAAGTTTTAGTCATGAAACAACAAAGCAGAAATGTCTCTGAGCTCCTTGTGCCTACCTGGGAGCAAGGGGAGGTAGAGAACATCAGTTCACAGCCCTGGAAATAAAGTGTGATGGACATGCCTTCTTCCTCATCTCAGGTCCTCTCAAACCATCTTTTATCCTAATTATTACTATAGTAGCTGCATTCATAAATTGGTACCCTGCCAGCAGCTCATCACAAAAGCATCCTGTATATCTTGTTTCCTTCTCTGGGCTTCTTCAAGTTCACTGCATGGTACACCTACGGGAATTCTCCTGGCAGTCACATATGCCCAGCCTAGAAGAGAGAGGGAGTTATGTACAGGTGACTTTCAACCTATGGGGCAGGAGAACTGTTGGGTGAATGTTCTTCCTTATGCTAAGCAGACAATTCCGAGGTTCATTCTGTACATCAGAAGGTCCCAACAAGGTCAAGTTCCAGCCACTCATAGTGGTAGTAATTGTACATCTTTCTGAAATTACATTTCTCTTCTCTGTTTGACTCTTTGAAGGGTCTTACTTCTACTCCCTGAGGTTGCTTCCCTAGTTAACTACCTGGAGGCACACCCTTCTCTTTAGCTTTGTCATGGGGGAACCCAAGGCTTGATGGCCTTCATGTTTGAATGTGACATTCATTTTTAGGGTTGCTTTTTTTTTTTCTTCCAAGTAGGAAATCTTCTTGCCAAAAGAGGATTAAAATTCACCCTCAAATGCCCCAATATCCAGTGACCCTTCTGCTCTCATACAGAAGAGGCAGCTGCCAAATAGTACATAAATACAGATACAGAGGACACTGTGAACTCAAAAGAAAAAGATGAAAATGCAGGATCACAGTCATTATTCAGGAGGGTGGGACATAATTGGGAATAGCAAATCCTTAGATAGAAATACACTGATGAGGGGCACCTGGGTGGCTCAGTGGGTTAAGCCTCTACCTTTGGCTCAAGTGATGATCTCTGGGTTCTGGGATCGAGCCCTGCATTGGGCCCTCTGCTCAGTGGGGAGCTTGCTTCCCACCCTACCCCTCTGCCTGCCTCTCTGCCTACTTGTGATCTCTCTCTCTGTGTCATATATATATATATATATATATATATATATATATACACACACACACATATATATATGTGTGTATATATATATATATTTTTTTTAAGAAATACACTGATGAGCTCTGGGCTATAGTATCTCTTTCATCATTTTTTTTAAAGATTTTATTTATTCACCTGATAGACAGAGATCATAAGCAGGGAGAGAGGCAGGCAGAGAGAGAGGGAGAAGCAGGCTCCCCACAGAGCAAAGAGCCCAACGCTGGACTCAATCCCAGGACCCTGAACCGAAGGCAGAAGACCAATCCACTGAGCCACCCAGGCGCCCTCTCCTTCATCATTTTAATCAATGCATTAAATCCAGAGGCACCTGTGTCAGGGCATTTTGGGTGGGACAAGCCACTACACACGTTGTAGCTTGAGGCACAATAATTCCCTTAGCCTCACAGGCCAGTGGGATGATGGAGGGACTGCAAATATTTCTTCTCAATTTATTACATATAAATGCAAATGACTGTCCTTTAAAGCTATTTGCAGAAAGTCCTGTGAACCCTCTTGTCCTCCTCTTAAAGTCTAAAATTTGAATCCCCATCTATTAATGATAACCAAGGGTTCATACTATGGGTCTATGCAACGGATCTATCTAAATCAGGGTGTTCTTGGTTCTAAGTAATAGAAACATCCATTTAAGCTAAATTAAGGACCAAGAAAATATTTTATCTCCTGTTAAAAAAAAAAACCAAAAAACTTGAGTACAGGGGTTTCCAAGATTAATTGATCCACATACTCATTGATTTTAACAAGGACCCAGGTTCTTTCTGTCAACAAGCTGTCAGCTCCTTCCTCCCTCTGCTTCCAAGGAAGCTATCACTGTCCACAGTGTCCTCTTCACACTGCCGATGTTCAGTGATGGCAAGTGTACCTCGGTGTTTTCCTTAGGGGCAGAGGATTCTTTGTTTCAAAACTGATTTCTCGTTACCAAGAATTTGATCACATACCCCAGCTAAGCCCAGCTGGTGATGGCAATGAAATCGCCATGGCTGACTCAGACTAATAATCCAAGCTGGAATCAATGTCTACGAGTCAACCACAGTGTCCAGAACACGTACCTCACTTGATATGTTAGAATCTAAGGCTCTTACATCCAGAGTAAACAAAGCCAGATAAAGAGCCCCCCCTTACCAAATGAAGCTTGTTTTATTGAACACACAGCTACAGAAAATTATTTTTATGCCACAGGAAAACCTGGTTCAGAAAGATTTCCAGCACAATTTCCCAGATCAAAGTCTTTTCTGCAAGACCCAGATCGTTATCTGAACACTGAGCATAATGAGGTCACTATAAACACTTCTTTCTGTGTTTATTGGCTTCCGTGTCACAAAGTTACACACAAGAGAAGTTCTTTGAAGTTCAAAAGAGGACAAATCAATACTTAATGTAATGAGCCTGTCTCATACCTTTTAAATTACACCCCAACATAATTTATATATCCCATGGGTTTGATTGACAATTGTAAAATTTCTGTCCAAAAGTCCAATCGTTGGCTTGAGGTCAAGCCCAACGTGAATGAACACTTACCAATGTGCCAGGTGCAACTCATGTTGTGATGAAGTTCTGATATTGTACAGGGGGGCTTCTCTCCAGCTTGAATCTTCTGTCATTTTGACAATTGAATCTCATTTGCAAGGCAAGGATAAAAAAGACAAATTTACATCCCGACATCTTCCGACGTCTCTCTGGAGGTGATGAATCCCTGTTTTGGTTAAGGCTCAAAATAATTGAGCAATGGCAAGTAAATGAGAGAACAGTTTTCACAGTAGCTTCCGTCTTAACCGTCTGTCAAAGCATCTTGTCAGGTTACAAAACAATGATTTAAATCCCAAATGCAACTCATCTCGCACCCATGTGAGGCAGTTACACATGCGTGCTCAAGATACATGCTTGCGTAGAACAGAAATATTCTCTCAGGTTATGGAATATGCCAGGTTTTATCCCTGTGTTGGTAAACAACATGAAAGAAATATCCACACTCAAAAGTCCAAATCACTGTAGCACAGGAAATACAAAATTATTACATTTATACTATTATTAGAAACTAATCTAGAATGATTGCCATTCTAGAAAAGAAACATTGACCTAAAAGACCAGTTCCCGAGTTCCAACCCTACTGCAGATCGTTCAAGAAGACAGGGCATTTGTCTTCAGAAGTTTCAAATTTTTTTTTCATTTATAATGTGTTAATGATTTATTATGTGTCTATGCCTATGGAACGATCATTTTTCACTTTAATTCACAGCTGAGTATATCTAGAACTGAAGTTCCACTGATCTCCCCTGATTGGTATGATAAATAATAAATAAAAATTCTGTTTTTAACAAAATTCCCTAGAATATGTATTCTCTGCTTATATTTCTCCCTTAAAACTGGAAGTACTCTCTCTCTCTGTCAGATAGATAAAAATATTTTTTTAAAAAATGGGGCACCTGGGTGGCTAAGTTGGTTTAGGTAATGGTCCCAGGGTCCTGGGATCAGGCCCCACATCAGTCTCCCTGCTCAGTGAAAAGCCTGCTTCTCCCTCTCCTTCTGCTTGCCTCTCTGCCTACTTGTGCTCTCTATCTCTCTGTCAAATACATAAATAAAATCTTTAAATTAACTTAAATTAAATGAATACTAACGGTACAATTGACAAACACTGGTATAAAAAGGACAATTACTCTAAAGGCTGCTGTCATGGCTTCAATCCTTCACTTAAATTTTATTGAGCACTTACTTCTAAATACTGGAATAATAGTAATAAATAAGAAAGAAAGAGTTCATCGGCTCCAGTCGAATCTACGCTCTGGTGGCTGAATTCATTTACATGAGTCCTTTGAATGGAGACCCTGATCCAAGTGTTGGCTCTCACTCAGGGGTGTGGGGGGAGGGGAGGTGGAGGTGGAGATATTATTCAGTTCTCCTGCCTCCCCCAGGGCTCACTATGGGCAATCAAAACAGTTCTCCTGCCTCTGGAATTAATACAGAGATAAAGTCTCAACCTAACCTTTGTAAGTGAGGAGGTACATTTGACCACCACTTTTCAGTTCTTAAAAACCCTCTTTCCCTTTGTCTCCCTCTTTGAAATACACTCAGCTATGCATCCTTAAAACTTGGTTCAGTAAGTTGCGGCATTTTATAAGGCACAGCTTGAGAAAGTGCAGTATCATTACTCCACATTATAGACTTAAATAGGGTGTCACCCACTGTCCTTTCTTCCTTCATGTAGTCAATGAGGAGAGGGTAAACATCTCTCAGATGCATCAAAGCAACAGAGGCTGGTGGATGATAAGGAAATGGGAATACATCATGTCATCTCTGCTCATGTTCACTGAAAAATTTTTATTTAACTAAGAAACTCAAATCACCTCCTCATTGAAAGAGGGCTATAAGTGTGGACTATTATCATTTGCAGTATCTAATAGGGACAGATCCTGTGGCAGTGCAATAAACATTTGTGATAATTATTCAATAAATATTTATTGAGCATTTACTATGTATACACACCTTCTTAGGTGCTCGGATATAGTGATGAGCAAAACAAACTTCTTGCACTGGAAAAACTTACATTCATTTAACAACATCCTTTGCAACCTCTTTAAATGGGTGCTATTACTAATCTCATTTCTTAGAGGATAGTGTAATGGGATTTAAAGGTTAATTCATTTGCCTGATGTCATACAACCATTAAGCTCGAAGACAGGCTGTGAATCCAGGTCCCTATGAGTCTAGAGCTTGAATCCCTAATTACTTTAAATATAAAATTCAATGCATAGTACATTCTAGTTGACCAGGAACTCATAGCAATTGCCATAATCTTAAAGACGATGAAATACAAAGATGAAAAAATAGGGAGTCTATTATGATAAAAAGACTTAGACTCAGCAAACCAGCTACCTCCTTCTTGAATCCCCATTTCAAAACTTTACAGCCGCAGTAACAACAGTAGAGGCAGTATGAAATAAGCAATAAGTGGAGAGGCCTATGGAGTCCGGAAAACTTCCCATCCGCTCTTACTACACGCTGCTTACGACCTGTGTGATGCTGTGCAATGACGTAATGCCTCCAGATTTTGGTTTCCTGTAGAACGGAGTGGACAAGACTACCTATCAAAACAATCTATTGTGTAGCTCAGGGAATGAAGCCGCATGTCCTGAGCTCAGCACAGAGCCTGATTCATAGCGTACATTCCAAAGACACTGGACCTGACTCTTCCCATGTGAGCAACACTTAAGGCAGAAGAACAGCCTGTGTTATGGATACAAATACCGCGTACATTGAGAGAGGCTAACTCAGGGTTTTTCACAGCTCATATTTTCTCACAACTTTAGAAGTCTCTCAGGTATATAGGCTTGAGAGAAGAGATAGGAGGTCTTCATCTTAAAGGCACCTAATTAGTTGCCTCATGCTTAATTTATAGGCACATAAAAGTATGGATGTATGTTATGGGCTAGGTACCAAAATTTGGTGAAAATCACCTTAAACTGAAAACACTTTCAATATCAAACTGGTTATGTTTCTTATAAATAATGCACTTATAAATGTTTCTTACAAATATAAATATATGTTTATATTTATAAATATATAAATAAATATAATATATAATATATAAATATAAATAAATATAATAAATAATAATATAATAAATATAAATATGATAAATATAAATAAATGTTTCTTATAAATAATGCACTGAAGAAAATTTCAAGGGATATTTCCCACTTTCAAACTTTTAAAAAAAATCCTGATAGTCCTGTTTTTTAGCTTTAGATTTAAAAGGGTAATTATATGTATGTTTGTGTGTGATTTATATATATGTGTTTCTGTGCATATATCTATATTTTATATATGTGTGTGCATATATATTATATATAAGTGTATACACACACACACACACGCACACACACACATATATGAAATCTCCAGATATATATACTAATCTTTGAGTATGGACAATTTAAGTATATACCACTAAGCAAGCCATAAAAGGGGTGCCTGGCTGACTCAGTCAGAAAAGAATGAGTTTGAGCTCCATGTGAGGTATAGAGATTACTGAAATAAATAAATAAATAAATGAACTTCAAAGAAAAGCCATAAGAAACAAAATTGATATGTTTGACTTTGTAGAAAATCAAAATCGTATATTAAAAAAATTCAGAAGACAGACTTTAAAACATATTGCAAACCAGAAGAAGAATAGTAACACATGTGATACACAAAATTATTTCTGTTCTATATAAACAGGTCCCAAATCACTGAGGAAAAATGACAAATTCTTAGGGAAAAGATGTAAAAAGCTTTTCACATGCAGGAAAAATGAAACCACGAATGGCACTGAAGTACTTGAAAAATGTTCAAATTTACTCATAATTGAAACACTGCACATCAAAACAAAAAGGCTATTTTTTTTTCCACTGTGAATAGCATATATCAAAAAGCAAATTAACACCCAGGATTGGCCAAGTGGGGGAAAGAGACATTCATTGTTCATAGGACTATATATTTGTGTATCCTCTATGGAAAGAAACTTGACAAAATGTTAAGCAAATATATACCACAGTCCTAAAATACAAGTATCTTTTTACTTAGTATTTCCACTTCTGGATTTTATTTAACAGATATGCAGACTTTATATACAAAGAATTCAATGAAAAATTTTATCATTGTTTATGGAAGACAAAGAGTAAAATCTATGTATACGGCCATCAAGATTGGATTAGCAAAGCAGATTTCATTACAGCTATGCCATGGTGTAAGATGTAGATCTATTTATACAGGCTATGATGGAATTATCTCATATGTATATGAGATAGTTATAATATATATATAAGACCTTATAAGTTATAAGGTAATACATATATATATAAATCTTAATATATATGTTAGCTTTTATAAATTATAAGATATCTATATATAAATCTTAAAATATATGTATATTTTAAGATTTTATTTATTTATTTGAGAGAGAGAGCATGAGAGAGGAAAGGGTCATAGAGAGAATCAGACTTCCCACTGAGCAAGGAGCCCAATGTGGGACTCGATCCCAGGACCCCAGCATCATGACCTGAGCTGAAGGCAGTCACTTAAACCAACTGAGCCACCCAAGTGCCCTCTCCAAAATATATTAAGAGGAAAAAAAGCCCATAAGACTGAGAAACTTCACCATAGTAAGTTCCCATTTGGGTAAAAAAGAAGATATACCTGACGACTAGAAAAAGAGAAAAGAGATTTATTTTTCAAGTCTGTGTGGTGTATCCCTTGCTTTTTAAGTTGTTAAAATGTATATAAGTAGGTACTACTCAAAGAAAAAGAATTCTAAACAGAACAGAAATGGCTGCAGAAGGAAGAGAAAACAAAAACGTAAGAGATACTGTGGAGTAATTTAAAAGGTATACGGATAATTATTTATGATGCATTCTGAAGAAAGTTCTAAAAACATGAACATGAGTAAGAAAATAATCATATAATAAGTTAAAAATTACCAAAACCAAAGATCTTAATCTTCACCATAAAAAAACCAAATGAATGACAAAAATTGCACCACCTAGAATTTGGCATTTCAGAAAATGTACATTAAAAGAATGGCCTAAAATATGACAGGAAATATGCTTACCTACCAAGAACTAAAATTGGGTTTAGTATTGATAATCTCACCTATGGTTACAGTTTCTAAATATTAAGGATGGAATCCATCAAAGCTCTAGGTGGAAATGTATCTACTGATTAATAATTCTATACCCAGCCAAAATATCATTAAGTCTGGGGGCAAAGTAGCGAAGGACTTTGTCAGACATGAACAGAATCAGCGATATTATTTCCTATGTGTTCTTTCTCTAAAATTCATTCAGTGATATACTTCGGAGAAAACAGTGATAATAGGATGACACCCAATCTCAAAAACAGTGGTAGTAATACTGGAAATAAATTAAAGCCACAAATAATGGCTATCTAACCACCAAAAAGGAAATCTCCCCCAAGTGGGAAGCAAGTCACAGATTCCCAAGAAGGATTTCTTTAATAAAACTGATGAGACTGAGCAGATACTGTAAGATGTTGAAATATTGGGATGAGGGGCACCTGGTGGCTATTGGTTGAGCATCTGCCTTTGGCTCAGGTCATGATCCCAGGGTCCTGGAATCCAGCCCCACATCAGCTCTCTGCTCAGCAGGGAGCCTGCTTCCTTTCCTCTCTCTCTGCCTGCCTCTCTGCCTACTTGTGATCTCTGTCTGTCAAATAAATAAATAAAAGTCTTAAAAAAAATGTTCTGGTGATAGTAGAGTAACAGTTTCTTCTGTTCTTCTGAACTAAGTAATATTTAACTACTCAGATTACCCCTGTAGAATGTTCTCCCTCTGCAAATGCTACTTCCTCTTCTTAATATTACATGGCTGTGTTTCACCTTTTTAAAGCACTTTTTAAAATTAGTTTATTCAATACTGGCAGCGGAGTATTTATTTAATTTAGTAAGCACTTAGCTGCTTTCATATATAAGATGAGAACAGTCAAAAGGAAGTTTCATTTTTATAAGTGACTTCATGCTGAGCTGACCAAAATAAATAAATAAATAAATAAAATGAAAACCTCATAGTAAAATCTCCAAGAGGTGGTATAAATAGCAATAGAAACAAGGAATTGTGCATTCAATGGCATGTGTCTTGAAAAACCTCATTAATTCCATAAAACACTGCCTAAGACTTCATTCACTGGGAAGTGCTTGAAGGCTAGGAGTTTGTAGAAACATGGTACAGTATCCTGTGTGAATTCAGTTTGAATTAAGAAAAAAAAATCAAAGTTCTCTTTACAGAGACTTAAAATGGTGTAATCACTGGCAGGCCATCACAGTCAGCCCAAATGACACACAGAAGCAGATAAAACCTCACTTTGTCATAAGCTTCATGGCTTTAACTCCAGTGATGTTTAGAGAAAGAAAATGTTCAGTATGTGGAACTATCAGATTTTATCACACTGCCATACAGAAGTTCTAGTATAGGGAAAACAGTTTTAGATTCCTTTCTCTGGACCTGTCATTTAAATCCATCATCCCTCTTTCCTCCCATCACCAGAGACCTACACATTTTATTAAATTCAAGTTTAAGGTCAATTTAAAACAAAATTGATTCCTGACATCATGTAAGAGCTAGGGATACATACATTAGCTGGGAATAATCACTGAATATTTTACAAACGAATAGGAAGTCATATAAATTAATAAAAACCTAAGGAGTTCTTGCCCAGAAAGCATCCAGGTCATTCTTTAGCTACTGATGAGTACGAGCACGGACTACATTGGAGAGTCAGGGCATTGTGTGAAGACACTAAGCTGTGAGCTGTGTTATCTGTTTAGATGCTCTACAGGGCTGCCTGCACAGATGGGTAAAACAAAATAGCGGGTGCCCCAGATTTAAACTTGATGGGGCATGGTAGGGTTTCTAGGGCTGGCACTTAGCTATCTTTTTCATTATCAAATCCACTGGAGTAAAGTTTTAGAAAAGTAACAAAAACAAGAGAGTACAAACCAATTAACTACTTCTCCAACTATGATTTATGTCAAAATTTTTTAAAAAGCCTTTGGTGTAATCCTAACAGTGGGTATTTGATGCTCTTACACTCAAGGCTCAGAAAACTCAACCACACTTATGAACCTATGTTCAAACCCCACCTCCTTTCCCATGCCACCCCTCAGTAGGGAGACTGTTGCTTACTGATTTCTCAAGAGAGCCAAATTTTTCTTTTTTTTAAGATTTTATTTATTTATTTGGCAGAGAAAGAGAGAGAGAGAGCACACAAGTAGGGGGAGAAGCAAGCAGAGGCAGAGGGAGAAGCGGGCTCCCCACTGAACAGGGAGCCCAATGTGGGGCTAAATCCCAGGACTCTGGGATCATGACCTAAACCAAAGGCAGATGCTTAACTGACCGAGTCACCCAGGGGCCACTGAGACAGCAAACATTTATTGGGATGGGTTAGAGATAGGATTTACTAGGAACAGAGGCAATTGTATTGGGGCAGATACAGTTTCTTTCTCTTCATATGCATCTTCTTCTGTGAGTCTTGAGGGACAAGATAGGGCAGCCCCCTGAACCAAGGAACAATCTGCCAGTGAGAGGCCTGGGCTCCTCCCTGTTTTCCTTCTCTGGCTTCCCATGATTGACAGTTGAGTCAGAAACCTTTTCCTCAACTTGAGGAGACCAAGTATGGGTGATCTTCTAGACAGAGAGGAAAACACACTTCTTTTACCTCAGATAGCCTAGGTTAGATATCCTTTACCACCCAAGCCTGGAGACCTTAGGAGTATAAAAAGGGTCCTCTGACTAATACGGCTGTAAAACCAAACAAATTTGTTCTATAGATATTCCTACCTGCTGTCCAAGGGACTACACTGGGGTTTTAGGTCAAAATGCTCGCTAGTAATTGTGACAGATCGAGCAGTCTTTTCTCACAGCTTGAAATCTCTGCTTCTATAATTAAGTATTGGAATGGCTTTGGAACTTAGAGCAGAGTGAGTTTTTCTTTTGTTTTTCGTTTTTTTCCAGGCATCACATTCCTCATATGTGAATTTTAAAGAATTAAGCCTAAGATATTTAACTATTTAAATACTGTATCTCTCAGAACACCTGGGTGGTTCTATTGGTTAAACATTTGCCTTCAGCTCAGGTCATGATCCCAGGTCCTGGGATGGAGCCCTGGAGCCTGCTTCTCCCTTTCCCTCTGCCCTGCTCCCGCTCTCTTGCGTGCACGGGTGTGACTCAATATTTAATTTTCTAGAACCAGGATTACAATGATAACAAAACTATTTTCTTATATTTACAATACAAGAAGGTCCATAATATCACACTCAAAATCCAGAAAAATTAATATGCATGTAGACAAAAAAAAGAGCTTTGCGGAATTAATACGAAACATACAAACAATGGACTTTTGTAGGATACCAGAGAGTAGAGAATGGACTCTGCTGGGAAAGTACATGTCTGAGAGCTCTTTACCAACATCTATTGAGATGAACACATTTATACCCTTTGGTACGAGAGAGCCTCATGAAGAGCCGCTGGCTAGACAAAATCAAAGAAGAAATGCAAAGTCATCTAAGATGGATAAAAATATTGATTCATTCGTGGGAAAAATCACCTACAAAAATGAACTTTGATGAGTTTAAAGTTTTACAAAAGCTTATCTTGGGGGAAACTGGCTGGCTCAGTGGGTAGAGTGTGTGACTCCTGGTCTCAGGGTTTTGAGTTCAAGTCCCACACTGGGCATGGAGCCTACTTAAAAACAAAATCTAAACAAAAACAAAAACAAAACAAAACAAAAGGAAAAGAAAAAAAAGTGTATTTTTCTTTCCAAGAATGAGCTTTAAATCATGTCATTATCATGCACAAAAATCCACAACTGATCTTTCTCATCATACTGTATTTACATAGGAAAAAACTCCTTTTTAGCCAGTTATTTTCTTGAAAAGATCTCTAAATAGTTTCTAAATAGCATCCAAATTCCCTTGGGTATTAATTTCTTCCTAATACAAAGTACACAGTCATGGCTTTGGCTTACTACAAGAGTTACAGCTCGAAGTTAAGTCTTTGAAATCCCCTTCATGATTGGTCCCCTGATAAGCTCCTCCTTGTCACAAAATCCTGCTGTCACAAAGAGACCTGCTGATTTCCTACTAAGATAGCAACTCTCCTTCCACAGACCAGCCCCAGAATGTCGAGCTACACAAGAGCGAGCCTTGGTCAGTTTCAGGTAATCCTGACTGTTTTCATTCATGTTTAACAAGGGAGAACAACAGTGTGGTATGCTTTGGAACCTGGAAATGTTGAATAAAAATCAGCTTCTTTTTTGCTTATCCTCAGCTTTCATACATCACACCCAGTGAGATTAGCCTTGATGTCTGGAGCTGAACTACTTCTACTCATATTTCATTACTAAAAGGCTCAGGATAAAACTGGGTGAATGTGAATTATGTCTGGGATACATTAATATCTAAAATGCACTAGACTATATCTTTTATTTTCCCATTGGTTATTTCTTTTTCTTGCCTTTTTTTTCCCCCCATTCTCTCTTTCTCAGGGCTCCATCCCAGGACCCTGGGATCATGACCTGAGCTGAAGGCAGATGCTTAACCTACTGAGCCACCCAGGTGCTCTTTTTCCTGATTGTATAACTTGACAAAGCTCTTTGTGGTACAGAGGTACTAGTGCACCATGGAAAACATGTATTATGGATAAGAACTGTCATTCTGCCTACAACCCCCCTCCCATTTACAGCTATTCACGAGATAGCCACCTTCACCTTGTAAATGAGTCTATTTCTCTGTGCTTAAAGACACTGGCAGACACAATGCAAGCTTATAAATCCTGCCCAGCTTCATTAAAGGCCAAGCTTTCTGCTAATATGAAGGGTATAAAAAATATTACTACCTAGCACCATAATTTATTTGAAAATAAAGAAAAAGCAAGGGCACCTGGGTGGCTCCGTTAAACATCTACCTTTGGCTCAGGACACGGTCCCAGAGTCCTGGGATCAAGCCCTCCATCCGGCTCTTTGCTCATCAGGGAGTCTACTTCTCCCTCTGCCCCGCCTCCTGCCCATTCTTTCTCTCTGTCTCACTCTCAAATAAATACGGTCTTAAAAACAAAATAAGGGGAAAAGCAACTTTCAAGGTATTTAAGTTACTGATTTTTGATACCACCTTTCATGGCTTTAAAATCATGTTCTTTAAAAAACAGTAAAGAAAAATTTCCTCTTAGCAGAGTGATCAACCATATGATTTCACTTAAATAAGTGAAATCCAAAAAGCAAAATAAATGACATAGCCAAATAGAAAAGCAGGAGAAAAAAAAAACAAAACAAAACATAAATATGGAGAACAAACTGGTGGTGGTTGCCAAAAGAAAGGGGTAGGAGGATGGGTGAAGTAGGTAAAGGCAATCAAGAGGTACAAACTTCCAGTTATAAAATAAGTCATTCATGGAGACGGAACGTACAGCAAAGGGAACACAGTCAGTAGTATCGTAACAGCATTGTATGGGGACAGATGGTGGCCACACCCACGGTGAATGCAGCATAACATAGAGAAGTTGTAGATTCACTGTGTTGTATGCCTGAAACTACGTAACATTGTGTATCATCTGTACTTCAATAATAAACAAACAAACAAAAAGTCTTCAGGGGAAACTGGTAAACTCATGTTCACAGGGGGAGGTTTCAGCTGTTGATGAATTAAATTTTTAAAAAATCATCCAACTACAGCAAAGGAAGGAACAGGAGGAAGAAGAAGAAAAGGAAGAGGAAGGGGGGAGGAAGAGGAGGAAAAGAAAAAGGGGGTGGGGAAAGAGATCACGTAGGGCTGAAAAATTAACTGCTAAGGGTTCCCATTTAAAGGTCTATTTTTAATGATGCCATTAAAAATCTAGTTCATATTCATCTTTAAATATACTTGCATCACTGCTTAAAACGCAATTATTTGCATGTTTGCACAAAGGCCACAACACCAATGTTCATGCAGTTTTATTCACATTAGCTCAGAGACAGAATCAACCAGAGATAGTATCTCAGCTGGTCAGTGGCTAATGAGAATATGGCATCCCTATGCAGCAGATACTACTTGACCGCTGAAGGAAATGAACTCTGCCCTCATTGAAACGCAGATGAATCAAGCCACTCTGCTCAGGGAACGAAATCAGACACAAAGGAGTTCAAACTCTCATTCCATTTATGTTGCCTTGAGGTCAAGGTAAACTAGAATGGCAGAAAAGAAAAAGAGAAGGTCAGAGGCCAGGTTAGGAAAGGGGGTAAACTGGGACAGGGAAGAAACCACCTCTTGGTGGTGACGGTAGCATTTCACGGCTTAATGGGAATCATTACCCAATTCTGAACATTTATCAGAACTCATCAAGCTGTACATTTAAATTGGTCCATTGTGCTGTATTAAACTCTATTTCAATAAAGCAGATATTAAAAATTCAGTAAGAATCTATCAAGGGGATAAAAGACTAAACTAGATAGCGCTGGAAAGGAGGTTAAAAAAATGAGTAACAAACATAAGCACATCAGCTCTCAAGTACAGTCTGGGCCAAAGCCAGGAGAACAAGTGAAAATGTCTGTTCCACCAGATCCAGGCTGTGCAAAAAGGGAAGCATAGTACTCTCTCACATTTAAAGTTTCTGTAAAACTTCAGTGAGTTAAAAGTGTAGTGCAGAACACATGGTACACAGCCAGGACTCCAAAAGTAGTCACTATCATCACCAAGGGAAAGTATTTAGCCAATCATTTACAGTGTTAATATGACTTCATCACTAGTCTTCCTAGTATTTTTTTGTTAGTCCCAACCTCTTCCTCTTAGCCACAGATCCTAATTTATCCAAATGACCCTCCTTTCTAAGTTTCTGCCATTCTTTGCTCATTAATTTATTCAATACATGCTTATTGCTTGCTTTTCATGTGCCAGGCACTTTGCTGAGCACCAGAGATAAAGTATTAAACACATCACATGTGGTCTTCTACCCTCTTGGGAAGGCAGATGTGAAACAAACACATAACAAAATATTTAAGTTCCAATAATGAAAAGTGCTATCAGTCGGAAGAACATGCACTGTACTAGGTAAGACAGAGGGAGCTAATTTAGACTAGTGCTCTATGGATGTCTTCCCTAAGAAAGGAATACCTGAGGTTGGACCTAAAACATCAAGAGTTGGGAGAAAGCATTCTATGTAGAGAGAATAGCAAAGACACTGCAACATAAAAAAAAATTAAAAAATAAAAAAAAGTTGATGACCTTGAGGAACTAGATAAAACAAAACTAGATAACAAAACAAAACAAAAATGGGTCATGAGAAAAGAAAAAAGCAGAAGGAGATAAGCTTGAAGAGGTAGATGGTGGCAGATGGTGGACAAGCTGGTGGGCTATATTAACATCACCCTTAAAACAGAGTCCTCCTTCACAAAATAGTAACTAGTGTCTATCAGAATGGTCTTTGTAGCAAACAATATTCCCAATGCTTCACATGAGTTATTCCTCTTAATCCTTACAACAGCTCTGTCCAGGTAGCTATTTACTGTCCTGCCCATTTTATGGCACAGTAAACTGAACTTAAGTAATTTGTTCAAGATGGGAGATAACATCACAACAGTCAAGAGAGGAATGTCTAGCTTCAGAACCCACCCACCTAACCACTGGGTTAAGTGGCTTTTTGTTATGTTATACTTCTCAGTTTATGACTAAAGCATGTTGTCACAGAATCTATTTTATGAATTGAGACATTCACCCCATCTGCTGTGGGGAGGATGCATTATATATGAGTAAGAATGAATGCAGGGAGAGCAGTTAAAAAGTAATTGTAGAGCCAAGACCAGCTTCATGGGCACACAAACCACGCAGGTGCACCAGACCCCACACTTAGAATTCTGCTCTTGGTTCAATTCTGTCATGGTGGTCTTGAAAAACTGAACTTATGAGCAAGGGTCCCTGTATTTTCATTTTGTGCTAACCCTCGCAAATGACATAGCCAACCCTCACAGTATTCTATTCTGAGATCCCAATGACTTGGGCTTTTTAATTAATTTACTCACATTTGATGACTAGGGCGATGTGCTGCCCTTACCAATAGCCTTCCAAAGGGGGCTGAAGAGAATTGCCATTTATTAAGCATTGAGCTAGGCTAGATCCTAGGGCTTTATCTATATGATTCAATTAATCTGCACAACCACTTTTATACAGCAGATTCTATTATCAGCATTTTGTTAAATGAGAAAACTACGGCTCAGAGAGGTTAAGTAATGTGACATAGCTGGAAGATGACAGAGCTAAGGCTGTAATTTCCAATTCATTCTACTAAACCAAATCTTTTCTCTAAGTTCTTAGTTTGTGTCATCCACCCTATAATTCTACTGCCATGCTCTGCCCACTGGTTGGGACACCTCACTCCTGTCTGCAGCTCTGGGGTCAATCCTTTATCCTGATGAGTTGGTAGAGACTGACCTTCCAGAAAAAATGCAGTGTCATACTCATTCCCTCCAAGGGCCAGAACCGACCATTTTCTAAGCCTCAACCATCTGGAATTTAGCACACATCTTTTATTAACATTTCCTGATTAGACTAAGGTAAAGTTCCATGAATAGTCCCCAAAAAGATATAATTTTTTTTTCAAATCTTGAAACATGTGAGCTCACTGGATCCAAAGGTTGATGCTACAGTGAGGCTGTTGACAACCACACAGCTTTTTTATTTGTTCATGTTATCCTGCTCACTGAAGAAGTCTGCGGATTTTGCAACAACGCTTCATTGAATCATAGAATGTCTAATTTCCAAGGATTAGAGAATTTATCCAGAGCCAGGATGATACTTAATTTCCACTCCAGTTTCCCTGAATATCAGATAAAAATTCATAGAGTTTAGCTGTACTGTCCCAGTGATGAGTACGGCAGGGGCACACACAAACACACACACACACACACACACACACACACACACACACATCAGACTTGATGAGAATTCTGGAAGTTTTACTATGTAATGTAAACATTTCTGCAAAACATGAAAGTAAAATACATCTTATTCATGTTTAAGTTTTGGAATTCAGTCACCTATTCAGAACAATCAAAAAAATTACTACGATCTTTTTCTAAAAGCAAATTTTCGTTACCATAAAGTAACTAATTAATCAGCGTGGTTTTCTGACAATTTTTGGTTAACCATATAAAATTGGAATCAGTGTTATAGCTCTAATTACATGGAAGAATATTCGATATGTGTTTCAATTACTAATGAGAATTTGGTTCTCAAAATCTCCATTTCCATCCTATTACATGCCTCAAAGGAGAAAACACAATTCTATTACACTATTTTGAATACTGGGGAAGAATAAGAGAAAAAAAAAAGTTCTATCTTTTGCTAAGAGTATCTTAAAGATGCATCATTTCCCATTTTTTTTAAAGATTTTTTTATTTATTTGTTTGACAGACAGAGATCACAGGTAGGCAGAGAGAGAGAGAGAGAGAGAGAGAGAGAGAGAGAGAGGAGGAAGCAGGTTCCCTGCTGAGCAGAGAGCCCGATGCGGGGCTTGATCCCAGGACCCTGGGACCATGACCTGAGCTGAAGGCAGAGGCTTTAACCCACTGAGCCACCCAGGCACCCCTCATTTCCCATTTTTTGGATATTTGTTTCTCAGGCCAGATACCCACTTAAATGCACAACTTGTCATCCTTTTCAATGGTGGGAGTCTCACTCTAACACAGTACTGATTTGTTAATTAGGAGCAAAAAGAAGGTGGCTCTGAAGGACACGGTACCTAACAGCATTCAAACTGAGCACTCCCCCTTCTGCACTGCTCAGAATGGAATCTAACTTGGAGCCTGTTGTAGAGATTTTTAGAGCTTTGAGTACCATCACAGTCACAAACGCCACCTGGATAAGCTCCCAGGTAAATGAAGTGGAAATATGGTTTTCTTCACAGGTTATGGTTTACTTTGCAATTAACACAGAGTGGAAACTTTTCTTGTGACTCTTAGTCACTGGGTGCATTTTTCCTTCCAGAGTACTGTAACCATTCCCCGGGTGAATGGAATGAGTCATGAAGATCCCCACATTCATCTTCTCACGCCCAAAGTGATGTTAGGGTAGCTGACTGTTCAATAAAATAGAAAAAAAAATTAAACTGAATTTCTTGAAAGGAACAGAAATTGTGATAAGGTCTGGAAACTGTACTTGATAAAACAAAGCTTTTTAGAAAATATCAGAGCCGGTAATCCATATCATGTGTTCCATGTTAGATGGAACAACATCTAAGGTTGTTAAATTTAAGTCAATGATTCAAAATCAATAATATTTTAGGTGGATCAGGCACAAAGCTCTAATTAAAATTCTATGTATAGTTTCATGATTTGTCTTAGCGTTTTTCCCCTTTGCTCATTTGTTTTATTTCTCAAATCCCATCTATGTGTGAAAATCTGTCTTTCTCTGACTGACTTATTTTGCTTAGCATATGTTCTAGCTCTAACCATGTTGTTACAAATGTCAAGATTTCATTCTTTTTTACGACTGAACAATATTCTATATGTGTATGTGTGTGTGTATACATACATATATACACACACACATACCACATCCTCTTTGTCCGTTCATCAATCAATGGACACTTGGTTGCTTCCATAACTTTGTTGTTGTAAATAATGCTGCTATAAATACAGAGGTGTATGTATCCTTTGGACTTACTGTTTTTTAATTCTTTAGCTAAATACCCAGTAGCGTGATTGCTGGATGGTAGGTAATTATTTTATTTTTTTTTAACTTTTTGAGTTAAACTCCACAGTGTTTTCCATAGACTCTAATTATAAAGGACAAACTGATGGTCACCAGAGGGGAAATGGGTGTGGGATAGTTGAAATAGACAATGAGGATTAAGGTATGCACTTGTGATGAGCACGGGTGATGTATGGAATTGTTGAATCACTACACTGTACACCTGAAACAACCAAATATTAGACTGTAAGTTATCTAACTGGAGTTAACACTTAAAATGTTTTAAAAAATTGAAATAAATAAAATCTATAAGCACAGCTTATAACTAGGGTGCCCATATAATTTGCCCTCTAAAGAGAGGTACTTTTAAAAATAAAGGAAGGGTTTAATAATTACACCAAGATATTAGGAATAGAGAGAGAAGTCAAGATGGCGGAGAAGTAGCAGGCTGAGACTACTTCAGCTAGCAAGAGATCAGCGAGATAGCTTACCTAAACATTGCAAACACCTACAAATCCAACGGCAGATCGAAGAGAAGAAGAACAGCAATTCTAGAAACAGAAAATCAACCACTTTCTGAAAGGTAGGACTGGTGGAGAAGTGAATCCAAAGCGATGGGAAGATGGACCCCAGGGGGAGGGGCCGGCTCCCGGCAAGCAGCGGAGCAATGGAGCACAAAATCAGGACTTTTAAAAGTCTTCAGGGGTGAAGCCCACGTGGGGTCAGCATGGCCTCAGGTCCCGCAGGGTCACAGAAGGTTCACGGATGTCTGAGTGTTGCAGAGTTTACAGGTATTAGAATGGGGAAGCCGGCTACAGAGACAGAGCCGAGGAGTGAGCTCCCAGCTCAGGGTTACCTTGAACCGGTCACAGGCTCGATGAGCTCAGAGCGTGGCCAGAGGCCAGGAAGATGGGAGTAATTGGGCACAATTGTTTGAGGGCACATTGAGGATTGGGGCCCCAGGCTCTCAGCTCCTTCGGGCCGGAGACCGGGAGGCCACCATTTTCATTCCCGTCCTCTGGAACTCTACGGAAAGCGCTCAGGGGAAAAAAAGCTCCTGAAAGCAAACCCAAGCGGATTACTCAGCCCGGCCCCCTGGTAAGGGCGGTGCAATTCCGCCTGGGGCAAAGACGCTTGAGAATCACTGCAACAGGCCCCTCCCCCAGAAGATCAACAAGAAACCAGCCAGGACCAAGTTCACCTACCAAGGAGTGCAGTTTCATTACTAAGGAGAGCAGCGGAATTCCAGAGGAGGAGAAAGCAAAGCACGGAACTCATGGCTATCTCCCCATGATTCTTTAGTCTTGCAGTTAATTTAACTTTTTTTTCTTTTTCAATTTTTTTACTCTTCTTCTGCTAAATTTGTTTTAACTTTTATGCTTTTCTTTTTTAACGTTTTTAACTAGTTTATCTAATATATATATATTTTTTCTTTCTTTTTTATATTTTTTTATTCATTTTCTTTTTTTAATTGTTTCCTTTCTTTGCATTTTCTTTTTTCTTTCTGAACCTCTTTTTATCCCCTTTCTCCCCCCTCACGATTTGGGATCTCTTCTGATTTGGTTAAAGCATATTTTCCTGGGGTTGTTGCCACCTTTTTAGTATTTTACTTGCTCCTTCATATACTCTTATCTGGACAAAATGACGAGGCGGGAAAATTCACCACAAAAAAAAGAACAAGAGGCAGTACCAAAGGCTAGGGACCTAATCAATACAGACATTGGTAATACGTCAGATCTAGAGTTCAGAATGACGATTCTCAAGGTTCTAGCCGGGCTCGAAAAAGGCATGGAAGATATTAGAGAAACCCTCTCGGGAGATATAAAAGCCCTTTCTGGAGAAATAAAAGAACTAAAATCTAACTAAGTTGAAATTTAAAAAAGCTATTAATGAGGTGCAATCAAAAATGGAGGCTCTCACTGCTAGGATAAATGAGGCAGAAGAAACAATTAGCGATATAGAAGACCAAATGACAGAGAATAAAGAAGCTGAGCAAAAGAGGGACAAACAGCTACTGGACCACGAGGGGAGAATTCGAGAGATAAGTGACACCATAAGATGAAACAACATTAGAATAATTGGGATTCCAGAAGAAGAAGAAAGAGAAAGGGGAGCAGAAGGTATACTGGAGAGAATTATGGGAGAGAATTTCCCCAATATGGCAAAGGGAACAAGCATCAAAATCCAGGAGGTGCAGAGAACCCCCTCAAAATCAACAAGAATAGGTCCACACCCTGTCACCTAATAGTAAAATTTACAAGTCTTAGTGACAAAGAGAAAATCCTGAAAGCAGCCCGGGAAAAGAAGTCTGTAACATACAATAGTAAAAATATTAGATTGGCATCAGACTTATCCACAGAGACCTGGCAGGCCAGAAAGAGCTGGCATGATATATTCAGAGCACTAAAGGAGAAAAACATGCAGCCAAGAATACTATATCCAGCTAGGCTATCATTGAAAATAGAAGGAGAGATTAAAAGCTTCCAAGACAAACAAAAACTGAAAGAATTTGCAAACACCAAACCAGCTCTACAGGAAATATTGAAAGGGGTCCTCTAAGCAAAGAGAAAGCCTAAAAGTAGTAGATCAGAGGGAACAGAGACAAAATACAGTAACAGTCACCTTACAGGCAATACAATGGCACTAAATTCATATCTCTCCATAGTTACCCTGAATGTTAATGGGCTAAATGCCCCAATCAAAAGACACAGGGTATCAGAATGGATTAAAAAAAACCCATCTATATGTTGCCTACAAGAAACTCATTTTAAACCCGAAGACACCTCCAGATTTAAAGTGAGGGGATGGAAAACAATTTACCATGCTAATGGACATCAGAATAAAGCAGGGGTGGCAATCTTTATATCAGATCAATTGGATTGTAAGCCAAGGACTCTAATAAGAGATGAGGAAGGACACTATATCATACTCAAAAGGTCTGTCCAACAAGAAGATCTAACAATTTTAAATATCTATGTCCCCAACGTGGGAGCAGCCAACTATATAAACCAATTAATAACAAAATCAAAGAAACACATCAACAATAATACAATAATAGTAGGGGATTTTAACACTCCCCTCACTGAAATGGACAGATCATCCAAGCAAAAGATCAACAAGGAAATAAAGGCCTTAAATGACACACTGGACCAGATGGACATCACAGATATATGTTCAGAACATTTCATCCCAAAGCAACAGAATACATATTCTTCTCTAGTGCACATGGAACATTCTCCAGAATAGATCACATCCTGGGTCCTAAATCAGGTCTCAACCGGTATCAAAAGATTGGGATCATTCCCTGCATATTTTCAGATCACAATGCTCTGAAGCTAGAACTCAATCACAAGAGGAAATTTGGAAAGAACACAAATACATGGAGACTAAACAGCATCCTTCTAAAGAATGAATGGGTCAACCAGGAAATTAAAGAAGAACTGAAAAAATTAATGGAAACAAATGATATTAAAAACACAACGGTTCAAAATCTGTGGGACACAACAAAGGCAGTCCTAAGAGGAAAATATATAGCGGTACAAGCCTTTCTCAAGAAACAAGAAAGGTCTCAGGTACACAACCTAACCCTACACTTAAAGGAGCTGGAGAAAGAACAAGAGAGAAACCCTGAACACAGCAGGAGAAGAGAAATCATAAATATCAGAGCAGAAATCGATGAAAAAGAAACCAAAAAAACAGTTGAACAAATCAACAAACTAGGAGCTGGTTCTTTGAACGAATTAATAAGATTGATAAACCCCTGACCAGACTTATCAAAAAGAAAAGAGAAAGGACCCAAATAAATAAAACCATGAATGAAAGAAGAGAGATCACAACTAACACCAAAGAAATACAGACCATTATAAGAACTTACTATGAGCAACTCTACGCCAACAAATTTGACAATCTGGAAGAAATGGATGCATTCCTAGAGACATATAAAATACCACAACTGAACCAGGAAGAAATAGAAAGCCTGAACAGGCCCATAACCAGTAAGGAGATTGAAACAGTCATCAAAAATCTCCAAACAAACAAAAGCCCAGGGCCAGACGGCCTCCTGGAGGAATTCTACCAAATATTTAAAGAACTAATTCCTATTCTCCTGAAACTGTTCCAAAAAATAGAAATCGAAGGAAACTTCCAAACTCATTCTATGAGGCCAACATCACCTTGATCCCAAAACAAGACAAGGATCCCATCAAAAAAGAGAACTACAGACCAATATCCTTGATGAACACAGATGCGAAAATTCTCACAAAAATACTAGCCAATAGGATTCAACAGTACATTAAAAGGATTATTCACCACAACCAAGTGGGAGTTATTCCAGGGCTGCAAGGTTGGTTCAATACCACAAATCAATCAATGTGATACAACACATCAATAAAAGAAAGAACAAGAACCATATGATACTCTCCATAGATGCTGAAAAAGCATTTGACAAAGTACAGCATCCGTTCCTGATCAAAACTCTTCAAAATGTAGGGATAGAGGGCTCATACCTCAATATTATCAAAGCCATCTATGAGAAACCCACCGCAAATATTGTTCTCAATGGAGAAAAACTGAAAGCTTTTCCACTAAGGTCAGGAACACGACAGGGGTGTCCATTATCACCACTGCTATTAAACATAGTATTAGAAGTCCTAGCCTCAGCAATCAGACAACAAAAGGAAATTAAAGGCATCCAAATCGGCAAAGAAGAAGTCAAACTATCACTCTTCGCAGATGATATGATACTTTATGTGGAAAACCCAAAAGATTCCACTCCAAAACTCCAAGAACGCGTACAGGAATTCAGTAAAGTGTCAGCATATAAAATCAATGCACAGAAATCAGTTGCATTTCTCTACACCAACAACAAGACAGAAGAAAGAGAAATTAAGGAGTCAATCTCATTTACAATTGCACCCAAAACCATAAGATACCTAGGAATAAACCTTACCAAAGAGGCAAAGAATCTATACTCAGAAAACTATAAAGTACTCATGAAAGAAATTGAGGAAGACACAAAAAATGGAAAAGTGTTCCATGCTCCTGGATTGGAAGAATAAATATTGTGAAAATGTCTATGCTACCTAAAGCAATCTACACATTTAATGCAATTCTTATCAAAGTACCATCCATCTTTTTCAAAGAAATGGAACAAATAATCTTAAAATTTATATGGAACCAAAAAAGACCTCGAATAGCCAAAGGAATATTGAAAAAAGGAAGCCAAAGTTGGTGGCATCACAATTCCGGACTTCAAGCTCTAATACAAAGCTGTCATCATCAAGACACATTGGTACTGGCACAAAAACAGACACATAGATCAATGGAACAGAATAGAGAGCCCATAAATAGACCCTCAACTCTATGGTCAACTAATGTTCGACAAAGCAGGAAAGAATGTCCAGTGGAAAAAAGACAGCCTCTTCAATAAATGGTCTTGGGAAAATTGGACAGCCACATGCAGAAAAATGAAATTGTACCATTTCCTTATACCACATACAAAAATAGACTCAAAATGGATGAAGTACCTCAATGTGAGAAAGGAATCCATCAAAATCCTTGAGGAGAACACAGGCAGCAACCCCTTCGACCTCAGCCACAGCAACATCTTCCTAGGAACATCACCAAAGGCAAGGGAAGCAAGAGCAAAAATGAACTATTGGGATTTCATCAAGATCAAAAGCTTTTGCACAGCAAAGGAAACAGTTAACAAAACCAAAAGACAACTGACAGAATGGGAGAAGATATTTGCAAACGACATATCAGATAAAGGACTAGTGTCCAAAATCTATAAAGAACTTAGCAAAGTCAACACCCAAAGAACAAATAATCCAATCAAGAAATGGGCAGAGGACATGAACAGACATTTCTGCAAAGAAGACATCCAGATGGTCAACAGACACATGAAAAAGTGCTCCATATCACTCGGCATCAGGGAAATACAAATCAAAACCACAATGAGATACCACCTCACACCAGTCAGAATGGCTAAAATTAATAAGTCAGGAAAAGACAGATGCTGGAGAGGATGTGGAGAAAGGGGAACCCTCCTACACTGTTGGTGGGAATGCAAGCTCGTGCAACCACTTTGGAAAACAGCATGGAGGTTCCTCAAAATGTTGAAAATAGAACTACCCTATGACCCAGGAATTGCACTACTGCGTATTTACCCTAAAGATACAAACGTAGTGATCCGAAGGGGCACGTGCACCCGAATGTTTATAGCAGCAATGTCCACAATAGCCAAACTATGGAAAGAACCTAGATGTCCATCAAAAGATGAATGGATAAAGAAGAAGAGGTATATAGACACAATGGAATACTATGCAGCCATCAAAAGAAATGAAATCTTGCCTTTTGCGATGACGTGGATGGAACTAGAGGGTATCATGCTTAGCGAAATAAGTCAAGCAGAGAAAGACAACTATCGTATGATCTCCCCGATATGAGGAAGTGGAGATGCAACATAGGGGGTTAAAGGGGTAGGAGAAGAATCAATGAAACAAGATGGGATTGGGAGGGAGACAAACCATAAGTGACTCTTAATCTCACAAAACAAACTGAGGGTTGCTGGGCGTTGGGAGAAGGAGGGTGGTTTTATGGACATTGTGGAGGGTATGTGCTATGGTGAATGCTGTGAAGTGTGTAAACATGGCGATTTACAAACCTGTACCCCGGGGGTTAAAAATATATTACATGTTTATAAAAAATAAATAATTTTTAAAAAAACAAGAATTTTATATATATATATAAATATATATATATATATATGCTCATAGAAAAAAGGAAAGGTGTATAAAAAAGATGTTAACAGCTTTTCTCTAGATGACAGGGTTTGGGGTAATATTCTTTCTTTATAGTTTTCTATATATTATATATAATAAAGCTAATAAAAATAACTTGTTGAAAGGAAAAAAATATATTAGGAATAAAGCAGGATCATCATGGACACAACAGGATTGTACAATTGAATTATAGATCACTTTTTCCCTCAGTGCATACCCAATGTAAGGCAGATAACTCCAGAACAAATAAATACAGTGGACATGCAAACAGGACACTGGAAAACTTAACTCAAGGAATATAAAACTACATATAAGCAACACAGACATTTCACAGTTAGAAGCAAAACTGTGAGCCACAGTTCTAGCTGGGGGAAAAAAAAGTACTATTAAGCATGTAATCTTTAGCTAAAAGGAACAAAATCCAGAAAAATGGGGGGATAGAAAAGGATCAAGAAACCATGACATAGGAGAAACATTTGAAAGGACTGAGGAAATGTAGCCAGGAAAGAGAGAATTTAGCAGTGGGTCATGAAAACTATTAGTAAATTCTTTGTGGACTGTCACAAACAAGAGGGTTATCCTTATTCCCTGTGCTTCCAGAGGTCAAAGCTAGGATTAAGGTTTTAAAGAAAGTGGGAAATAGATCTTTAGCTTAATAAAAAAAGACCCTTTTTGGACAAGGGAGAGTGACCAATGATGGAAAAACTATCACATAGGTTAGTGAATTCCCCAAAACTATTAGTACACAAGAAGAACATGGACAATCATTTATCATTTTCCTAGAACATGCAATATACACCAGGCTACTGGGATAGCTAACAAGCAAAATCCTATCTAAAAATCATAACAATCTTACATGGTGGTCACTATTATAATCCTCTCTGCTTCATAAAAGAGAAAACCAAAACTTGTCCAAAGACATAAACCTAGTACATATGATACAGGGTTTTATTAAATTGATTTCTAAATGTTTTTCTGTCATCAATGTAATTTTCAAACCCTGCCTTAAGTTGTCTTAAACAAAAGCCAATTATTTCTACTTGAAATAAGGACAAATCCAAAGAGAGCATGACAACAGGCATGGTGCTTAAGTTTTCTCTTATTATCTTGACTCTAACCTTCTCTCTGTGCTGACTTCATCTGCAGGATGGTTCCAAGATACTGCAGTAATTCCAGTCATCATATCCAGAAATAAGAGCACAGAAAAGCAGAGAATGGATCTGGTGTGTCTCCTTCTGAAGCGTGAAAAATTTTTTCTTCAGAAGGCTGTAGCACATTTCTCCTCATACCTCATTGGCCAGAACTCTCATATGACTGTCTCGAACCAATCACTGGCAATGGGAATGAAACCATCATTACTGATTTCCATCAATTTGGACTTATCCTTGCCTCAAATAGGGAAAACATGCACACAAGAAAACCTTTCTGTTAATAAGTAGGAAAGAGTCCAAGGGGTATTAGTAGACCCTATAGTCTTTCTAGTCAAATTGTGCTTCAGAGATGATCCAGTATCTACGGCACCTGGGAACTTGGCTAGATACCTAGAATTCCAGGCTCCACCTCAGCCCCACCCAATAAAAATCTGTGCATAGACGTGTGATGTCTAAAGATTGAAAAGGCCCTCCCTGTACTGTCTGTCATAGGCAGCCCTACCGTGTAATCTTATCAAAACATCATATGAGGTAGTAAAATCACAATGACAGAACCAAGGTTGAACTTGAGTTCTGGGCATGTATTGTGAAGTAAAAACTATCCAGCCCAGAACTCAGGCCAGTCATATGGCTGCGGAATGTGTGTTCTTTCCGTGTGGCTGCACGATGGCCGCCATCATGTCAGTTACCAAGGGTCTTCGTAAAGGATGTGTATATGGGTGTGCATATACACACACACACACGTATTTTATGCTTCTGTAGCTGCACAAAACCAGAGTGCTCTTTTTAAAGTCATGCAATTACAAATATGTTTGGCAAACCCACAGCCTTCATCATCTGGAGATTGATCTGCCTTACAGATAATAGGGCTTTGAGGGGAAGGTGGGAAAAAGTGGTGATTTGCGAATTTGTGTTTGAGGTTGCCTCATTGGAATATTATCGTAATTTTGAGACAGATAATATGCCAAAGACAACATGGCTCTGTGGAGCCTTTATGGGATGACACAGTAATTAATTGGTTGCATCATGGCCAAAGGTTATTATCTGAGCAGCTGCCTCTTTACAAAGCCTGCATGATCTGTAGCCAAACGGGTTATCATGAAAAGGAAAAAAAGTTTTTTGTTTTTTACTTGTGATAGTATTAGCCCTGATCAACTAGAAATTAAGTTTATGCCCTGCATGCCTTTCCTGTGCAGGCCTTCTGCAATCTTTGCCTAGCAATGGGAGAAGCAGCTCAACCAGGTAGTCGAAACGTGACTACAGAGGGCTATCATCTACTTGGGGTTCACCTCTCATCCTGAAGACTGGATCTACATATCCTTCCTTTTGGAGATACAGAGCACTATAAAAGCCTATGATTTAATAAATATATTGTATCCTCAAAGGTGCACATCCCCCTCACTTCAAAATCTTTCCTCCAATATTTCAGGATTGCATTTCAGTTCAGCATTCTGTGTGGCTGCATGATTCTTCCATGTTCATGGCTTACTTTTGGACCCCTTGTTAAGTCAGTGTCCAGCAGGTCCCCTAGTTGGAAGCTACAGTGTAGTATTCCATGCCTGTATGGATTAGGCATTACAAGCTATCAGACAGTGAACATGGCTGAGGCTATGCCGGCCATATGTAAAATAGGTATTTTTCTCTCTAAGGATGAATTTCTGGCCCTTCCAGGATGGAAAGGGCTCAATGTGCTCAATTCTACCCAGTGTCCAGTTGGTCTCCTCAAGAACAGTGCCATACCGGAGGCTTCATGTTTTTCTATTTGTTTTGAATTTTTGTATTATTGATGAAATGAAACTCCAAGAAAGTAGTAACAGGAACAACCTTTGTAAGGAAGAGAAAATGCCATGAGGTCTTTATATAGCCTCTCTCGGTGCCACTAGAGCCAAGTGACTCATGTTCTCATCATTCCAGTTCTTGGGTCACCAATCACAATTGCCAGCTGATGTCAGCTGATTGATTTGTTCAATGCACCCACCATCGTGGGTGATTTCTTGCGATCAATATGCAGTGATGCAAAATTCCTCACAGTCGGTGCACCTCTCTATATACCCAACCACATTCTATACAAGCTTATCACTAATACTCCAGTTCTTCATCTTCTAGGCCAGAAAGCAAAGTGGCCACTGCCAAGAATAAGAGCTATTCTCACCCTGAGCCACTTTTCCATTTAGACAAAGTGTATAACCTGGTATGTTGATCATGGCACTACCACGGGGCATATTTTTGGTCCCACTCCCACTGTCTTTCAAGATCACTCCTCCCTGTGGCTCTAATGCAAATCACATCCATTTGGGCTTATACCCAGGAGCTCAGCAGACCCACCTAATAAAGCACTTTCAGACTTTTCCCTTTTTGGGTTGATCGTACAGGTGAAAGCAAGGTGAGGAGCACCATTGGTAGGTGGCATGCAGGTCTGCTCGGGACCTCTGATCTTGCTGGGGCTGAGTCCTCGAGGTACAATTTCTGTCTTACAATTGACTGATTAATAGTAGACTCATCCCAAATTATACTGTAGCGAGCCCACCATAATCTGGATCAAACAAACTTAGAGATGCATAGTCACTGTATACCCATCATTATGCATCCCACCTCCACCAGGACCCAGGAAAGCCAAGAGCTGTTCTTGAATGTGCATGTAATTATTTGCTTTGAATGGCCTGGTCTTATTCCAGTATTCTGGGGCCTGCCTTTTAAGTGCCCCACAGGGGCTTGCCACTGAGGCCCCAAATGTAACTTTTCCTACAAATCACACTTTTCAAACCATAGTGTCTGGTGGATCACACAGGCTATGTGGCAGGACTGCTTACACCACAGCCTGTAAACTATAGGTTCCGCTCCTGATCCAGGTCCCACCCACTGCTGACGGCCTTCTCTGTCACCTGCTATATGGGTCTCTAGAATCCCATTCTATATGGGATATAGATATATATGGGATATAGAATGGGATTCTAGATTCTAGAGAATCCCATGAATCTCATGGGATGTCAGGCATTCTAAGGTTATTGTTGTACGGGATTCAAGATGCAGCAGTGTGTCCTTTACTTTGGAAAGCATGTCTAATTTACACTCTTGAACACTGAACTCCTGTTAATTTTACTAAAGTGTCCATTCCTTCCATCTCTGTAAAATTTATGTTTCAGCCTTTGGAGGGCATGGGTCTTAACAATGGTTCCAGCTTTCTAGTCATGTCTTGCTCAGTCTGTCCCATCAGAAGGATGTCACCAATGTAATAACAGATCTGCATCATTTTTGGTGGGATATACACACATTCCAGATACACTCAGACCATCCTGTCACAGTGAGCAGGAGGACTCAAGAGAGCTCTGAGGTAACATTGTCAGTGAGGGCTGGTATTTGTTTCATATGAATACAAACTACTACTGATCCTCTTCTAACTGGAAAAGATTTAATTTAGCAGGTGCTAAATCTATGGTTACAGAGCATGTGTCCAAGTCATTTTTAATCCACTCAACAAATAAGACCACTGAAAACTATAAGACACTGATGAAGGAAACTGAAGATGCCACAAGTAAACGGAAAGATATGCCACGTTCAGCATTTGCAAGAACACTGTTAAAATGTCCATACTACCCAAAGCCATCTACAGAGTCAATGTACTCCCTATCGAAATACCAACAGTATTTTTCACAGAAGTAGAATAAATAATCCTAAAATTTACATGGAATAGCCAAAGCAATCTTCAGAAAGAAGAACAAAGCAGAAGGTATCACAGTCTAGATTTCAAACTATACTACAAAGCTATAGTAATCAGAACAGCATGGCACTGGCACAAAAACAGACACATAACCAGAAAGCCTAGAAATAAACCCATGCCTATGTGTTATTTTAATCAATGACAAGGAGGCAAAGATATACAATGGGGAAAACACAGACTCTTCAAGAATGGTGTCAGGAAAACTGGACACCTCCACACCAAAAAAATGAAACTAGGCCACTTTTTAAAATCATGTGTAGAAATCCACTCTAAGTGATTAAAGCCCTAAATGTAAGACCTGAACCTATACAACCCCTAAGAGAAAACATAGGCGATAATGTCTTAGACATTGGTTTTAGCAGTATTATTCTAGCTCTGTCTTTTGAGGGTAATCTAAGTGTCCACCCATAGATGAGTGGATTAAGAAGATATGGTGTACATATTCAATGAAATATTACTCAGCCATAACAAAGAATGAAATCTTGTGACAACATGGGTTGTGTTGCAGTCCCTCGACAATATTGTGCTAAGTGAAGTCAGACGCAGAAAGACATATACCATATGATTTCACTTATATCTAGAATCTAAAAAATAAAACACACAAAGAAACAAGCAAATACAGACTCATAAATACAGAGAACACACCAATGGTTGCCAGAGGAGAAAGATGTGGGGGATGAGAGAAATTAAGTGGATTAAGAGGTACAAACCTCCAGTTATAAAATAAATAAGCCACAGTGATGAATAGTACAGCAGAGGGAACACAGTAAATAATACCATCATAACTTTATATGATGACAGATGGGAACTACCCTAATCATGGTAAGCATTTCATCATGTATATAATTGTTGAATCATTATGTCATACCCCTGAAACAAATATATTATTTATATCAACTATATTTCAAATTAAAAAAAAAAAAAGAACAGTTTTGTTCCAACAGTTGTTTCAACAGTTGTTTCAAGGTCTACTACTCAAGGAACTCTGTGGTCATCTACAATCATTCTCCAGAACATGCCAGATTCCAAAGCTGACTGCCTAATTAAACAGAGAAGTGATACAGACCACTGCCCTACAGTGTTTAGGTCTTTAGTCCTGGCATTAATCTCTGCTATCTCCTCTTGGATTTCATACTGTTTTCTATTTACTGTATCATCCAGGAAACAGAGTTTGAGAGGTTTCCATTTGGCCATCCTCATAATAGCTGTTCTTCCACAGACAATTGTGGATCCAACTGCCAAATACATCAACTTTAATTATGCGCTTAGGGATTACAGAAATGACCCCTGTTTGCATCTGTAGACCCAGGGTGCTCACAGTGAACCAGATCTCCATGTATTCTCCAGCCTCTCTAGGCCTCTGCTCCAACAAGAGAGCTGTGATGAGGGTTGGGTCTTTAGGTATCAATGCCTACTCAAAATCTGTGTTCTATAGCCCCATAAATATCTGCGTTTAGGTCCTCATCCCCTAAACTATATTCTTATGTGTAAATGGTTGTGGATATTTTGGAGGAAAAACTGGGGGACAGCATTAGAGAATACACATGCCATAATGTTGGCAAAGATGTTCCTCCCTAATGAGTTCTCGGGGTAAAACATGTTTCAGATTTCTTAACTTTAGCAGTGGATTATGACTTTTGATGGAGCTGACCACTCTCCATCTTCTTGGTCCTACCTTTATACCAACTTTCAAAATTATATTTGTTAAGCAGAACCTCAGGTACTACGCTCTTTGAGATCACAATTATCTTTTAACCATTTCACAACTCCTGACTGGTCAAGTTCCCTCGACTGCCCCTCATATTCTTATGGTGTTATACTCCTGGACTCATGGCTTCAAGAAGTTAAGCACTATTCAAGACCACATTAATATGTGAACAATAAGAGATGGAGTTCCATGACCATGTCTTTTACCGTCAACCTTGGCAGACAATGGCAGTACCCTTCCCACAACACATTACTAGCAGCTGTGGTGTATCCTGTGTTCTCTGGGCCCCCTTATAGAAGGAACATCATGGGCAGATGGATCCTCTGGCCTTACACAGTATGCCCATTCCAGCACACACAGTTTTCTCTCTCTTTTCATTCCCTCTTTTTCTATAGCAACTCACGTATTTCCACTTCATGGACAGTGAGCCACTGTTTCTTCCAGGCTTCTAAGACCTGAGCCACTGTGAAGCGTGCCCCCTCCCCTGGGATCCCTGCTGAGATATTACACACCAAGTTCCAGGAGGGTAGCCCCAGTTAAAAGTTCTTGTTCATCTAAAATGATATTCCTGCAACCTGAGCATGTTCAAGCATGTTCAAAATCTAATCCCAGTAGTACTCTCCCACCTCTAACAGGTATGGGCCAACTACTCCTTGCATTTTTTTTTAAGGTAGATAAAGATTCCTTCCTCCCTTTTAAAGCTCAGCAGCTCCCCAGCCAGGTTAGGTTAAGATTTAAGCCCAATTATCAGGCTCAGAATCAGGAGAGAAGGTGCAGACAGACCTGGGGTTGGGGGGAACGGGGTGTTTATTGCTTATGGAGACAGACTTATGCAAATTAGATTTTTCAAATGTGTCACAATTGAATGCCACAGCATTCCCCTCCACTATGACATGTCCCCAGATCCTTACCCACTGAGGTAGGCCATCTACCCATGCTCATCGAACAAGCAGGCCAACACCTTCTTCACCTGCTGGGTGGTATGAGTCAGTCCTGTACCTCCGACCGACTACCTGTTTTCTCCAACCACCTGGTATCACTCACATTAAACCATGTGAAAGAAAACAGCCAGGAAGATGGAGAAAGCCATCAGATCAGAATGTGTGACTAGGTCAAAGAGAGGAGAGGGAGATTTGGGTGAGAGAAGCCTCGGCTGGTCTAAGCAAAATTTGGTAACTATATTCAGGAGTCCTCTGACCAAAGTCAGCTGCCAACGGGCTCCCTAGTAACTCATGAATGGGCCCGTCATCACAGCCCTGCCACACTCATTCCCTGCCTCAGAGCATCCTAGTGGGAACCATGCCCTTGACCAGAATGTGGAGGTGGGTTTCATGGTTTAGCACCTGGGTTCAGGCCAGTTTCATGGGCATGCAGACAGACGGTGCTGTCACACAGGGCACTGCATTTGTTTAAGTGCCTGGCTACAGTACCAAAATTTCTAAATGTAATTTTGAACTTGTGTTTTGTACAGACAATAGAACATGCTCACTAAGAAAGGAACATGCATGTCAATCATTCCTTGTTGCGCTATCCCCATAGAGGGTTCGTGAATCCCCCACAAGCACAGGATTCTGGCAGGGCCAGGTTGCACAGACATTCAAGCCCAACTCAGGACCAGTCTAAGGTGAGTTTATTTTGTCTACAACACAGTCAGCAGGGTTCCTGACAAAGGCCAAGGGGTCATAAACCAGAACTCACTTCAAGTAAGAGAGAAAGCCATGCACTCCAAGAAATGTGAATGATCAGAGAATCACATCATAATTTGTATGGCTATTCTGGATTACATAATCCCTTATGCTGAAAATGACCTAAAGAGGAAAGAAAAGACCCACAGTTTCCTTTCCTTTAAGGCTTTCCTTACCCCTCAGTAAGCTAAAGGTAGAGAATGTTGGGTGAAATGTGTGTGTATCAAGAAGTGAAATAAAAACATTTGAGTTACTTTGTCAAGTTTTCCTTTTTCTGGTAAGACAAAATACATATGCATGCACAATCTACAAGACAGGATTGTGTCATTCAGGGATTCTACACATAAGTTAAATGTTCATATATTTGCATTTAAAACTGGCATTACACAACATCAAGAAGAATGGTAAAATGCAAGCTGGTAATTTAAAATTTTAAATATTTCTTTACTTAGGACAACAATAAATACAAAAATTTTTAAAAATACCACCATGAAAAGTTGAGAGTGACTCCAAAAGAAAAAAAAAATGTATTTTAGTATCTTTCTTGATACCTTTTTCTTGCCTTTGGCACAACAGGTCTCCTATTTTTATTCTGAAACGGACTAGCAGATAAGACAGCCAACCCCATCTGGGATCCTTGGTCCGTTATGCTTCCTGGAGGTGAAGATCTGCAGATTCCATTAGAGTAGCTGCCACATGCTTTTGGATATGCAGAAAACCCAGAATGCAAACCTAAGACATCTGAATCAGAACTATTTTTTTTTTTTTTAAGCTCACCAACCCTCATGTCCTCTTAGTAGAGATACCCCCTCCTCTCTCTGTCTCTCTCTCTATCCCCCTTTCTCTCTTTCTGTCAAAGCATGTATAAAACTCCTGGGGGATACTCTTCACTAATATTCTACATCCTGAACCAATGTAAGCGACAGATGGTGATGATTACATGTGTCAATCACACTTGGCAAGGGTGTCCTCTCTATCCCTGCATCGGAGTGTGGCTCACCTGTTCAAAGATTTGTTATTTGTTTCTCTTTACAGTAGATGGTAAAACTTTGTGCTCTATAGTCAGACTAGTTAGGAGGCGATTTTGTTGTACTGATGCATTACTTAAGCTCTAACAGGTTCATTTTCTTCATCTGTAAAATGGGACTAACACAAAGCAATTTGATAGGGGAAAGAGACACTTATCATGGTGGTGTGTGCATGCATCTGTCAATCAGTGTTACTTATTATTATCATTCCACTCTAAGGCAATCTGAAATTCTTCAGAAACCAAGATCTATTTCCCCAGCCATAGATCTATGAAAATTCATCTACTGGGGCAACTAAGCTGATGATGCATTTGATCTCTGAGACCATTATCTGCCCAACACAGACTTTGCTCAATATATTTTTAAAAAATCATTTATTCCCTCTAAGTAAATGCATCAGAGCAATTTTCTCTTTCTCGTTTAACAAACATTATATTGCAAAGGACTCCAGCTGTCTATCTTTGAGATCTGGAATCTGAACAGACTAAAACAAAACAAAGCTCATGTTGTTTCACTCTTCTGGTCTTTGTCATGATCCTGATTTTTAAACAAATTATCCAGTGGTCTTCTGGAAATGCACCCATCCCTTCCTTCCATGTGCTGAGGTCACTGCCATCGAAGATCTTTAAAATAAGGTAAAAGTTTCACAGGCTGGTACCTTCAATGGTTCTTCCTCAGCTGTATGTTATTTCTAACTATAAATTGCATTGAGCTGGAATTCTGGCAAAGAACAAAAACAAAACTGTGGTCTTGAGCTACTTAGTCAAGGCCCAAGGACATTGCTTAAAGTTCTAGCCTGGTAAATGGTAAATGAAGTATAAATATAATTTTAATGAATGAATGGATCAATAAATTTAAAAAGGAAAGAAAGAAAAGTCTCCTAGAAGAAAACACAGGAAGTGACTGCTTTGATGTTGGCCAAAGAAACATGTTTCTAGATCTGTCTCCTGAGGCAAGGGGGTAAAAACCAAAATCACAGTATTGGGACTTGACCAAAATAAAAAGGTTTTGCACAGAGAAGGAAATCATCAACAAACAAAAAGACAACCTACTTAATGGGATGAGATACTTGCAAATGCTAGAGCCTAGAAGAGATTAATATCCAAAATATACAAAGAATTTCTACAACTCAATATCAAAAACTAATAATCCGATTAAAAAATGGCAGAGGACCTGAATTGACATTTTTACAAAGAAAACATACAGATGGTCAAGAGACAAATAAAAAGATGCTCAAGATCACTAAACACCAGGGAAATGAAAATCAAAACCATAATGAGGCATCACCTTACATCTGTCAGTACAGCTAAAATTCAAACAAGAAATAACAAGTGTTGGTGAAGATGTAGAGAAAAAGAAACCCCTATGCAATATTGGTGGGAATGTAAACTGGTACAGCCACTTGGAAAATGGTACAAAGTTCCCTCAGAAAGTTAAAAACAGAAATGCTCTATGATCCTATCCAAGAATTCTTTTACTGGAATGAAAATACTGATTTGAAAAGATATATAAGCCCATGTTTACTGCAATGTTACTTACAATAGCCAAGATACAGAAGCAACTCAGGTGTCCATCTACAGACAAACGGATCAAGAAGAGTAATGCAATGGAATATTACTCACCCATAAAAAAGAACAAGACCATGCCATTTGCAACAACATGAATGGACCTGAAGGGTATAATGCTAAGTGGAATGAGTCAGAGAAAGACAAATACTGTATGACTTCACTCATATGTGGCATTTAAAAAAATAATGCCAACAAAGAAAAAAAGAAGGACTAACCAAGACTCTTAAATACAGTGAACAAACTGGTGGTTGCCAGAGAGGAAGAAAATACAGGAGAAAATCACTTTGATGTTGGTCAAAGAAAGATGGTTCTAGATCTCTCTCGAGGCAAGAGGAAAAATACCAAAATTACAGTATTGGGACTAGACCAAAATGAAAAGGGGGATTGGGTGAAATAAAGGAGATGAAGGGTGCAGATCTCATGATGAACACTGCATGATATAGAGAATTGTTGAACCATTGTATTATATACCTGAAACTAACGGAACACTGTATGTTAATGATATTTCATTAAGAAATACCAAAGTAAAAGAAGGATTTCTTAATAGATGAGGTAGAAACTCTTCCGTCTTCTAAAAATTCAAACCTCAGTAATAACTGATTTATTCTCTTTCGAATTACATTTTCCATGTCTCAGCCCACATCATAGGCAGACACATATGGAAAGACCATGGGAACATTTGTAATATTTTCCCTAGGCAGCATTGTTCTTACTGAAACCATTTAAAAATGCACAGGGATAAGGAAAGACAGTTTTACAGTCTAATTAACTTGGCTATTAATGTAGTAATTTTGAATTACGGTTCTTTGACGAAGTAAGGTGAGTGTCTCAAAAATTATTGAATAACATCTTCAAGAGAAAACCACTACAAGAGATACCCTCTTAATCAATTCCCTCACTCCAACCAATTATACCAGGGGATGGGGGGAGGAGGACATATGTGTACATACAGCGGAGCATAGGATATAGGATATATATATATATATACATATATATATATATATATGTATATATATATATATATAGTGACTTTAAGAACACAGCAAGATCATGGGCACTTAGCAAATAATCTGAAATGCCACCTCAGTAGATCACAGGGTTGGTGGACTAGCTGGCCATGAATAATGGTCAGCAAGCAATTCAGAACAAAAAATAACATCTCCTTTTTAACGTAAGAATGTATAATCACCCTTTAGCATATCATTTTTCTTGAATGCTAAGAAGCTTTAAAAATTGGAGGAAGCAATCTATCAACCAATTAGTTGAATTTTTTCCCTTTATTATGACTTCTGAAGATATGTAAATTGTCTTAAAAGTGATGGAAGACAAATCTTAAAAGAATAAATAGAGAGATTTGAGCTGATCAGACAAATGTAATAGCAGAGAGAATGCATTCAAATATTAGGAGCTTTTAAAAAAAAAAAAACTTTCTTCCTTCAAGAGAGCAATAAATAAAACTGTAATTTCACACATTGTCCTGGGTCTTAATTAATTAATAGAAGTTATTTTTCATTAAGAAGGCTCAATGCTTCTTCCACTTTCCCACAGTCTTGTTAATTATCAGGGCTACTTCGGAATGTGTAGGTGGGGAGCAGGGGAGTGTGTGGGTGTGTTTTCCTTTTTATTTAGTCACATAACTAGACTTACTTTGCTTTTAGAGAAATTCTGTTCCTTATACAACATCTTATCTTGGGGCGCCTGGGTGGCTCAGTCATTAAGCATCTGTCTTTGGCTCAGGTCATGATCCCAGGGTCCTGGGATCGAGCCCCACACTGGGCTCCCTGCTTCAGCAGGGAGCCCGCTTCTCCATTTCCCACTACTCCTGCTTGTGTTCCCTCTCTGGCTATCTCCCTCTGCCAAGTAAATAAATAAAATCTTAGGGAAAAAAAAAAAAAAGCTTGTCATTACTGATTCCTTATTATTTTAATTTGAGTCAGTGGGCCATGGGCAATTAATTAGTTTTGCAATTGACTCAATATTTTTAAAATTTCACTTGACATTTTGTGTCCCTTGAAATAAAACTAAAATTGGAAACAAAGCAAAGAAATAAAGGCATGACATGCCTAATTATAAGCTTAAAAAGACAGCAACTCAGAAAAAAAAAAAATCCGTATAGGGTTTCTGACTGTATCAGCTATGCAAATGAATACCATGACAGTTTTAACTGGGTCACAAGTAACATTAATGGGAAAAAAAGTGAAAAAAAAATTCAAAGCTTAGCTTGGAACTACAAACATTATCTATGATACTAATTACAGAACATAAATACTTTCATCTTTTAAAAAAATCACTATTTTTTCCCAAGTGAAACAAACCTGAACCAAATAAAAATTTATATTCAATGCCAACCAAACAATTCATTCTCAACTGTACACTGTGAAGATTTACACATTGGAGGAGGTCTTCTTCCATTTGGCCTCACATGAGAATTATAATTTCTGTGCTTCTAAACATGGGCATGATAAATTAATTTAAAAGTCTTCCCTGAAAATTAAACAGAAGCATTTGGTACAGATGACAAGATACATGAAAAGAATAATATGTGAGCCCTCCATTTTCTGCTCTCTCCAATCTGGATGTTACATGTAGCCATCTAAAGAACAACACTATTTTTTTGTCCTGTTTTTTTTTGTTTTTTTTTAAGGGTTTTTTTTTTTTTTTTAGACTTTATTTATTTATCTGAGAGAGAGAGAGAGCATAAGAGGAGAGAGTTCAGCTGGAGAAGCAGACTCCCTGCCAAGCAGGAAGCCCAATGTGAGATCTGATCCTGGGACTCCAGGATCATGACCCGAGATGAAGGCAGTCGTTTAACCAGCTGAGCCACCCAGGTGCCCCTGTCCTTTCTGTTTTTAATAAACAAGAAAATAACGATTTTCCTGTAACATGTGAAAAAGCATCGGTACATTCTGGAAAGACATATTTCTGCCCCTGCAGGGCTCTGTTAGGGGCTGTACCATGTTCCCCTCAAATTCACATGCTGATGTCCAAAGAGGCCATATTTGTAAAGAGCGTTTTTAAGGGGGCGCCTGAGTGGCTCAGTGGGTTAAGCCTCTGCCTCCAGCTCAGGTCATGATCCCAGGGTCCTGGGATCAAGCCCCCCATCAGGCTCTCTGCTCAGCAAGGAGCCTTCTTCCCCTCCCCCTCTCTCTCTGCTTTCCTCTGCCTGCTTGTGATCTCTGTCAAATAAATAAATAAAATCTTAAAAAAAAAGAGCATTTTTAATAAGGCACTAATTAAATTGAGATGAGCTCATGTGCACAGGGCAAAGACCATGTGGAGAGACAGGGAGGAAAAGGCAACCATCTACAAGCAAAAGAGATGGTTCGGAAGAAATAAGCAATCTATTGGAACATCCCATTACAAGGCCTTAACTCTCCACCCACCTTGTAATTCTGTGCTGTGACCCTACTGCCAATCTGGGGTACGTCTGCAAGAAGAGACTGGAGCAGGTTTCTTGTCAAAGAAGTGCGGCAAAAGTGTGGCATCCTGAGGGGTATTCAGGAAGATCCAAACTTCCTGTGGGACAGAAGAATGCACTCCCTTTGATTATTTTCCTCATATTAAGTTATAAGGCTCTGAGATAACCCGATATTTTTAAAGTACAATTTCCCTGAGTACATGGTTCCCACTCAGAACCCGAATTTTCGCAGTAAACTTGAGTATCATTACACTCAGAACTTAGGACAATATTTAGCTTAGGACGTGTTACATTTCTTTCTTTTTTTTTTTAATTTAATTTATCTATTTATTTTAGAGAGAGAGAGAGAGAGAGAGATGGGTGGGGGGAGGAGGAGAGGGAGAGGGACCAGCAGACTCCGTGCTGTGTGTGGAGTCCCATGTGGGGCTCAACACACCACCCCAAGATCATGACCCAAGCCAAAACAAAGTGTTGACCGCTCAACTGACCTACCCACCCATATGCCCAAGGAAGTATTACATTTCATCTTTGTTTCCTGGTTGATACTTAAAAGAAGATTATAATTTTATAAAACTTTATCATGATCTATTTTTAGTTATGGCAAAAACTATTTTGCAGCTAATGAAAAATGTTTCACTGGGGGAAGCCTGGGTGCTAGTTGGTTAAGCAAGTGACCTTGCTTCAGCTAAGTTCATAATCTCAAGGTCATGAGATGGAGCCCTGCATCAGGCTCCGTGCTCAGCAGGGAGTCTGCTGGAGATTCTTTCTCCTTCTCCCCCTGCCCCTCCTGCTCGTGCTCTCTCTCTCTCTCTAAACAAATAAATCTTAAAAAAAAAAAAAAAATGCATCAATGGAGGAGTGTCCAAGCACTTGAGTAGTAATGGATGGTGAGTGTCCAGCATGGAAGGGGACATCAAAAAAAAAAAAAAAAGAAGAAGAAGAAGAAGAAAGTCAACAGGTACCAGAATATTTTTTTTAACATACCACTGAAGACCTGTAGAAGGTGAGTTTAGAGACTGTGTCAATAATAATTCTGTGATACTCAATATGAGGACAAAGGAAATAAGCTTTAAAAATGTCTTTGCTTGGCTCACAGTAAACCTGGGCCATTTGTCTTGTGTCCACAAGACAGTGCGGTCAGTAGGACACAGGCAAAACCTGCCACTTGAGAACTTAGAAGAACAAATGGGAAGGCTGAAATTGACAAGGCTGTAACTCACAAGTATCCAAACCCTGCCCTCAGATTCTCTTAGGCAGCTCCCACAGGGGCTCTAGCTGGGAAGTCAATTGAATTTCAGTTGTATGAAAGGAGCTTTTGGTCTACTGGGAGCAACTATTCTCTGCTAAAACATGGACAAGGAGTTTTTGGTAATAATCAGACACTAAAAGTAACCATCTGGGTAAAAATACAATTATTTTTTCCCCCTTACAACCAGCCTTAGACCCAGGAGCACACATACCAAAGTAACTAAACTAAAACTGCGTTTTTAGCCTCCAGTTCCTATTAATTAGATGCCACACACCCTGCATGTGGGCCTCACTTATTTTTCCCATCAACGATGGGAATCTTACAGCGACAGTGCACTCACTCTGTGAGAGCGTGAGCCCTCTGACCCTTGCCACCCAGGAGAAAGGGAAGTACATGTAGAAGAGACCATGACTGCAAAATGAATTATTAAGAGGTCAATCCCAAATAACCATCACATTCAAAACAGCTTCTTTAACTCTGTGGCCAGAAGCGGTCACAAATGTGACCGCTTCTGACCACAGTTACGTCATATAGGAATTTAAATATCATATAACATTCCTATAGGTCATAGAGGAATTTTTAAAAACAAAGGGGGTGATGGTGAACTGATCACTGAGTTCGTCTACCAGATAGTATTTATGATAACCCACCATTTCCACATTTTTATGTTATACAAGCTCTGGGAAAATATGATCAGAGTAGAAGAAATAATCTTGAAGTTTAAATCTGAACGCAAAACACAAAGTAAATCATAAACACATATTTCCTTCCCTATATGCTGTCAGAATTCTGGAACAAAGGGAAATGGGTGTCAGAGTTTGAATCTGGACAGGTCTGGGGTGAGATGAACTTTGATCGAACATCTCGTAAAAAGCAGGACGTAAGTCAGAGGGAAGAAAGCCAACTGAAATCCTGGAAAACAAATTTGAATGGAGAAGAAATAGCTCAATGTCATTGGTAATTTAACCAGTGAATTTTCTCAAAACAAAACATCCTCCAGGAGATGCCAGGGTGGCTCAGTCAGTTATGTGTCTGCCTTCAGCTCAGGTCATGATATGGGATCAAGTCCTACATCCGGCTCCCAGCTAAGCAGGAAGCCTGCTTCTCCCTCTGTCTGCTGTTCCCTCTACTTGCATTCTTTCTGTGTGTCTTAAATAAATAAATAAAATCTTTTTTTTTTTAAGATTTTATCTATTTATTTGACAGACAGAGATCACAAGTAGGCAGAGAGGCAGGCAGAGAGAGAGGGAAGCAGGCTCCCTGCTGAGCAGAGAGCCCGATGCGGGGCTTGATCCCAGGACCCTGGGATCATGACCTGAGCTGAAAGCAGAGGCTTTAACCCAATGAGCCACACAGGCGCCCCAATAAATAAAATCTTAAAAAAAAAATCTTCCTCAGGTGCATGAAAAGAAATAAAAATATGGAAATAATTATTGTTCAGGCTGTTCTTGAGTACATAATGGAATGTTTGGGATTAACAAGGACAACAATGGAAGTCCATCCATGATTTCTTAAAATCAAGTAAATAAAGCTTTTTTTTTTAATAGAATAAAGTTTTTTTTAACAAGTTTTTTTTAACAGAATAAAACCATATATGTATGAATAAAATATTTCATTTAGTTCACATCACTTTGATTTCTTTTTATGATCATCTGTGCACTCTACCATGTAAATCTTCATTTTCAAATCTTGTTCCATTAGCACAGTTGAGCCCAAATCATCAGAATCTTGAATCAGGGCATGGCCACGTTCTCCTACAGTAGTCTGCTTCAGATATGCATTCTGCATGTACTTTGTTTTGTCTGGTCTCAAATGTTTGTCCCATAATGAGCCAAATATACAGAACATCCTCAATAATTAGTTGTTATAATAAAACTGTCAACAGTGATACCCAGCTGGTGAATATCTGCTTTGGTGAATTATCTGTGGACCAAAAAACTATCCACTTACTACAAACACTGGAGCTGATTAAACCCTCCCCCCAAAATGGATTAGACAGTCATACGTGCAAGTACTTTGCATCGAGCTAGAGATTGCATTTGGCAGGACCTCTGAATTCAAAATGAATTTAAAGTGATGAAGCTTTTGACATTCTTAATGAAATTTTATGTTGTGGCTTCCGGTACTTAAACTGCAGAAAATTTGCAGAGAATTTCCGTTTAGGAGAAAAGGAAGAAAAGGCAAATGAAGGAAGGAGGAAGTTGTAACCGAAAGATGTATTTGAAACTCGGAGGAGTACACAGAACATCTCCAGAATAGAGAAAAAAGGGTTTGTTACTGTCTCCGCCAACCCCGGAGCTATCCTTTGTCAACAATAGTTGTGGTTATGGTAAATTCTCTCAGTCATGGCCCTCTAGGTACACTGGGGAAGAAAAGCCAACAAAATATCTTAAGCCAAGTTCTGTGAAGGAAAGGACGTTTTTTCATTAAAACAAAAGATCAAAGGCAAAGAAAGATAACCAGTATCTGAATCTTATTGAAGCCTACATCAAGTTTGAAATTGACACATAAAACTCTACAATGAGGATTTCATGATGAATAATCAAGGAAAGAAAAGTAAATGAACACTTCTGTTAGTGATATACATATAGAAGGGAAAGATAATCTAGGAAAACCACCTTTGAAATAGTTTTACTGAAAGTAGAATCATTATTTCCTAATTCTAACCTTTTACCCAGACCACTGGGTTCCAAATTTAAATGATCTCTACTTTCTCTGAATAACTGTAGTACTTATACTAGCCTCTCAATACTGGTGATAAGAGAAAGTGATTCCATAATGCTCGAATGAATTCATTAATTTTAATATCTAAAATATTTGTATTTCACATGTCAGTACTATGAAGTATTCCAGAAAATATCAGCCTACGTTCAGAAGCAGTATCTTCAGAAATGTTTCATCATTTTAATTTCTTTTATTTTTTTAAGATTTTATTTCTTTATTTGACAGAGAGAGCGTGAGAGCAAAAGTAGGCAGAGCAGCAGGCAGAGGAAGAGGGAAAAACAGACTCTCCACTGAGCAGGGAGCCTGACCCAGGGCTCAGTCCCAGGACTCTGGGATCACAACCTGAGCTGAAGGCAGACACTTAATCAACTGAGCCACCCAGGCACCCCCAAATTTTAAATTTCTCTATTTTATACTCAGGATTTTGTTCAGTCCTCAATTCAAGCTCCTGTTTCAAAGTCCTGCCTTGGTGTCAGGTAAGTAACTTTCAGGTTTTCTAACACGATTTCCAGGATTAAAGACATCCACTATGAACAGTTGTGTTTTTTTTTTTTATTTCCAGCATAACAGTATTCATTATTTTTGCACCACACCCCGTGCTCCATGCAATCCGTGCCCTCTATAATACCCACCACCTCGTACCCCAACCTCCCACCCCCCGTCCCTTCAAAACCCTCAGATTGTTTTTCAGAGTCCATAGTCTCTCATGGTTCACCTCCCCTTCCAATTTCCCCCAACTCCCTTTATTTGTGGAGCATAACAAATAGCACTATGAACAGTTTTAAAAAGCCAACTGATGCATGAAGAAAAAACTTTTCTGAAAAAGACCTTTGCTTTTGTTTAGTTATACATGCATTAACTATGTCACCAGAAACATCTGCCTTGAAAAAGTTCGTAGGAATAACAAAACCTGAAATAAGATAAAAACACTTTCAGAAGTAATGTTCGCTCCTCTAAGTGCCATTTATTATCTCGAGAAATTTCCGACATGGTTTGGTGAGAGTTAATTGTTGGATCCTATTTAGTACAAAGGGAGTGGAAGAAAAAGGCATCTAATTGATGCATTAGTAGTCCTCCCCACCTCCAAAAGTTGCAGGAGGCACTTTTTAACAGCCATCATTTTCTTTATAGGGGATCTGCTCGGAGCAAAATGTAAGAGTCGCTGTTTGTTCTATCTTACATTTATTTAGCAAAAGCCATTATCATCCATCCCAAGCTCACACCTTTACAGAGTAAGAGATGTAGAAAGCAATGGTGTTTTGAATAAGCAGCTCCTATTTTATTAAGTGTTTTTGATTTTGCCTGGAGACCTTCTCGACTTGAGTAGGTTCTTTCTCTGAGGTGCACAAATGGCCCTTCTATATTCATCAGTATACACTGTTCATGCACAGGGATAGAGAAATCAATGGGTTCTTTATTTTTTCCTTTCCTGAATAATCTTCCTTTGGGGTTTGATCCTAATAATTAGTTTTGGGGAAAACTGAATGAATAGAATTACAGTACTACTTTCTGTGATTCTGTGGAGAGAAAATATGTCAACTTTTCTAGCATAAATATCTACCTCTAAAATTTTATGCAACCATTGTAAAAATGACCCCTGGGCTGGATCTAATGTTCTATCTTGCATTTCTTTCCTTTTTTTCTGCCCCTCCTTTTACATCTTGGGAAAAAATGGGAATATTTTCTCAAGAAAAATTTATTTTGCATTGCTAAGAATGGTAAATGGAAAATGACAGTCTGTTAAATGAGAAAGAAACTTGTATCAAGGTTAATTGTATTTTTAAGTAACATGTGAAAAGCTGCTGGCCCTGAAGGAGTTTTTTTTCTTCTAATATAATACCAAACAAATGAAAAATACTGTGAATATAAAAGCTGGCCTTTGAAAATAGGACGACATCCTTGGGAAAGTGCTCTGATGCCCCAGGTTCTAGAATGTTCTGAGGGAAAATTTGGGAGTTGGATATGACATAAGAGCTCCTTCCTACTTATCGTTTACTCCCCCTAATTTTCCCATCCAGAGTTTGCCAAAATTAGCATGGGCTTTCTGGGAAAAAAGTCTTTGCGGTATAGTTCAAACTCTGGTCTATCCAGAAATTAAAGAAGTTGAATAACCACTCTGATTCCGACTCCTCTTCTAAAAAGGCAGTTATGTAGAAGGACTTTATAAAGACTGTTATTACAGGAAAACATCTTTAAATATTTACCTAATAAAAAATAGTAAAAAAATTACACTGTATACACATGTCCGGGGATGCTCAATCTTAAATATTCCTACAAATTACGAAAATAGTACTGGCCAGCCCCATTCAATGATCCTTTCTTTATGATTCATTCCTTTGAGCAATACTGACTATCCAGTACCTACCAGAATACACGATACAGTCACAAAAATAAACTAATTCCCATCTTTCCTTGAACTTCCAGCTTCACAGAAAAGGCAGGTAATAATTAATTACCACAAAATTGGGTTAATATTATGATAGGGAACAACATTTCCCTGGGGTTGCATCAACTATGTAGTATTCGAGGAGTCTAGTATCTTCCAGTAAAAGTGAATAATGAAATATTCACCTATGTTGATAAACTTTTGTGGAAAATTAGGAAATTCACAGAACAAATAATAACCCCATAGCTTCTCCCTACATACACCTAATCTCACTGACAATTACCATGGAAAAGATCTAAAACCCAGGGAAACCTCCTCACTTTATTTATGTTTTAGTCACCTCTTAGACATTATCTACTCAACTATACACTAAAGAGATCAAGTGTGTCCTTGTAAGGAAAACAAAGTGAGTTTCCATAAAAAAAATTCCAGAATCTTTAACATTAACCCTTCTTCTTAACCCTTAACCTTAATACCTGACCTTAATTTCCAGCATGCTTTCTTCAGTTAGAAGGATTTGTTTTGCTTTTGTTCAGTTTCTTTTTTTTTTTTTTTAACCAAGAGTCGTGTTATAAATGGCAAACAAAACATATTGAGTTGTTTAATTGCATTTTGTATCCAAGCTTTTCATATTTTATCCAAATATAAATTTCTCCTTATGCCTCATTCATTCCCGCTGTCTTTATTGTCTCTAAAGATTTATGGCCTCAAGCAATTTCAAATCAATGACCCCTCAAAAATGCACAGAATGGACACCATTATCATACTCTCAAGGGAGCAAAAACTGTATATCAACAAACTAAGCTTTGCCATTCAAGGCTATCACTGACTTTTTGTGTTACACCTAAAAAAAAAAAGGGGGAGGGGGAGTCCAGATGTATCCAGGCCGTGTGCTGTTATGATTGTCATTGTTTTCTCTTTTCTCCATGATCTGTGGAAGGTTGCGCAGGAGACCGCGGTAATGTGAAATCAGCAGCAAAATTTGGTAAGAGTAGAAACACTAACAGAAGCATCCTTCCTGTGTCTGAGATCAGTTGCAAAGCAAGTGACCAGGTAAGGACAAAAAGGTAAATGCACTAGGCCTTGTGTTTTCATTAAATCGGGTACTTGCGGGGCACCTGGGTGGCTCAGTGGGTTAAGCCTCTGCCTTCAGCTCAGGTCATGATCTCAGGGTCCTGGGATCAAGTCCCGCATCGGGCTCTCTGCTCAGCAGGGAGCCTGCTTCCCTCTCTCTCTCTCTCTGCCTGTCTGCCTCTCTGTCTACTGTGATCTCTCTCTGTCAAATAAATAAATAAAATCTTAAAAAAAAAAATCGGGTACTTGCTAGTCAAACCTCTTTTGGTTGAGAAAATGGCTCACCTTTAAAAGGCAATTGTGGTAATGCTTATAAGCTTCAGCATTGTTTTGCACTCCCCCTTGATCCCACAAACTTTCTGGCACATGAAAGTCAAGGGGAGAAACAGGATGATAGACAACTTATTGTTTTTCTAAAAGTTGCAGGAGCAGGAGAAAAAAAAAAAAAAAAAAGAACTTCCAAGTGAAACCTGAGGGTAAACCTAGTTTTCTTTTAGTCATGTTCTGTTCTTGCCTTTGTGTTTACCACATGTTCGCAAATAAATGATTCCAATTTTCAGTCGGAATTCAAATCTCAAGTTTCCCACTCAGTGAGAAATGAAACATACAGAAAGGTACGGGAGAAGGATGTATCCAACTTTTTCTGGTACAAAATGTTCCCTTGGAAACTGAATTGAATTATTGGTGCATTCTCAACCAGAATTACACAGAATTTTGAATAGGAAGGGTCCAACTTTTGCCAATATCAAGATGACCTCAGAAATGCATTGTTTTTTCTGTCTACAAAATAGAATTTGCTCGACGTTATGAGGAGTAACAAAAATAATAATAATAATAATCTTTTATATGCAAATTACTTACCTTTACTGAACAATTATCAGTAATTTCAACTAAACCACTACTACCTATCTCCAAGAAACTCAGCACCCATTTGATCTTTAGAACACAAAGATAAGGGCGCCTGGGTGGCTCAGTGGGTTAAGCCTCTGCCTTTGGCTCAGATAATGGTCTCAGGGCCCTGGAATCGAGCCCCACATTGGGCTCTCGACTCACCAGGGAGCCTGCTCCCCCCACCATGTCTGCCTCTCTGTCTACTTGTGATCTCTCTTTCTCTGTTAAATAAATAAAATCTTAAAAAAAAAAAAAACGCAAAGATAATATGGACAACCTCAATGAGTTCTTGGTGTAGTGGGAGAGAGAAATGGATTACCAAACTACCATACTGATGAAGAACATACAAACGCAATATGTCTTCCATAATGAGCAATTTTAAGTAAGACTTTTTGTTCATTTGGAAGATAGATCTGTCAACAACCGTGATGGTGATAATTTTATAATCACACTCCCTGTGTCCCAGGGCAGTGGTGGCTAGGAATTGGCCTCAGAGAGCAGAGCAGGGTAGTTGACTCTGATGGTTAGATTAGGCTGATGGGAGAACCCAGACAGGGAGGCAGCCCAATGAGTAGGCATGGGCAAGAGAGCATCTGAAGTCTCCTGAGAAAGATTTTTGGGACTTCTTCCTCCAGTATGACTGACAATAATGCAATGTGAACTGTCTTAAGCAGTTTAGTTGCCATTTACTGAGGACATAGGATTTACTGGCTTGCCTAAGTGAAAAGGGCAGGCAAGACCATGCTCATGACGCCCTCAATAGGTTCTCATGGACCCATTTCTCACTTTCCTCCGGGATTTACACTCCTTTGTGTTGGCTCCTTTAAGAGGCAAGTTGAGGTTAGTGGCAATGATGGGCTACCACATTTCTGAATTTATAATCTATTAGTTTAATAATCTAAGCAGAAAGAGAAAATTCTTTCTTTAAATCATCTGGCAATTAAAAATTGATAAGCCAAAGCACTCTCTGTGACAGCCACCCCCCCCCACCCCCTGAACAAATCTGTGTGTATCCATTAGGAATTACATTCAGCTGTTATAATGATAATGATTGGAAAAAGTCTGAGGCTTATTTCTCCCTCACATCAAAGACCAAAGACATGCAGGCCAGCCCCAGTTACACCAACTCTCTGAGGACTAGAGAGACAGACACAGAACTGTCACTATTTGTATTTGACAAAATTATCTGAACAGAAAACCCAACAGACTCTACAGAGAAATCATTCTTAGTCATGTAATTGGCAAGATTGCTGAATATAAAAGCGATAGTCATCAGTCGTATTCCTATACAAAACCACATGAAGTGATGAAATCTTCTTAAATAAAATATAAAATCTTATTAGGTTAAATTTATCATTTTCTCTAGCAAGAGAAGTGTAAGGCACTAGACTAAACATAAGTGATTTGACTAGTATTGAAAGAAAAATTACATAATTTTACCTTAATAAGTTTAAACATTAGGAGGATATACATGTTCATGGATAAAAAGATTCAACAACATAAAGCTGTCAGTACGTCCTGAATTAAACTAAACTTAGATGGAGTTCCAATCAAAATCCCCAGCAGGGATTTTTTTTTTCTCTTTCAAGAAACATGAAAAGAAAACCATATATAGGAAAGCAAAGAGCCTGGAATTTTTTTTCAAGGAGACTGTCAAGAAAACTTACATGGGCAAATTCATAGGCAAGAATAGCTGAGCCACAAACCATGTGTCCTAGAAATATCAGGTGATCATGAAGATAAAGTGATTAAAAAACATGGTTATTGGCATAGAGATGGGGCAGTGGACCAATGAAACGGAAAATACATACAAGTAAATATATAACGAATATATGGTGAAAATCATGGGCAAAAGAGACTATCAATAAAATATACTAGAAAAACTATTGGCTCATATAGAAAAAAATTAAATTCCATCCTTATCTTACATTAAAAAAATTAAATCCAAATAAATAACAGGTCTGAATATGTGGTTAAAAACCAAACCAAACAACAACAAAAAACTTGTTTTGGAATGGAATGTCATTAATATAGGGAAGTATTTCTAAAAGTGATTTAAAGATCATAGTCACAGAGAAAAATGTTGATAAATTGGATACTACATGAAATTTTAATTCTTTTGTGCACTGAAAAGCTTTGCAACAATGTTAAAACTCCGTGAGTCCTGGAAGATGATTTGCAAGATGAGTAAATGTCAAGGGATTATGACCTACAATCTATAAAGACCTCTTTATATTCTGTAAGAAAAAGACAAATCATTCAACAGAAAAACTGACAACAGATATATATGGTCAATCCAGAGAATAAGAATAGATACATAAAAAAATTAGCACCAGTTTTCAAAGAAATGCATATCTGAAGCATTTAAAATGCCATTTTGTGCCCAAGAAATCATGAAATCTGTTAAAAATATAACAGTAAGAAACGCACATAAATGAGGAAACTCTTAAAAACACCAATAGAGTGCAAATTCCTGGGGTCAGTTTGGAGGATTATCAGGCAACGTCATGACAAGTGGTAGATGATTTAGAAATTTAATCCTGCATACCTATTCTAAAGAAATCCCGACACATGACACACGCGAAAGTTTTGTATGATATGAGCAGAGTGCAGGAGCAGGAGAAGCAAAGCGAGAGGGACAGAAAATCCCAAACAGACTCTGTGCTGAGTACAGAGGCTGACGAGAGGCTCAATCTCACAACCCTGAGATCATGACCCGAGCTGAAACCCAGACTCGGGTGCTTAACTGATTGAGCCACCAAGGCACCCTCACACACAGTTTTATGCTACTCTAACAGTACTCTATTTATTAAGAAAATATATTAATTTGGTGGAAGTACAAGACTAAGGGGATGATGAGCACTGACTGAGAACAGCACTTATGTGTAGGTAGATAAAGTGGAACTGGGAAAAAAATACTTAGGACACTCAGCCCGGATTGGTAGTGTTTTTTTTTTTTTGTATTATTTCATCTGAATGGCTGTTAATAGGTATCTGATTCATTACTATGAATACAGTTTTACATCTAATAGACTTAAAAAGATATCATGAACCAGTTATTGATTTTAAGAAAATTAAGTAGGGATGGGGTATCTAAGTAGATAACAGCAAAACACAGAGGAAGTAATCTAAATCAGAGGTCTTCAAACTCTTAGGCCAAATCCAGCCCACCACGTGTTTTACTTTTTTAAATAAAGTTTTATTGGAACACAATCATACTTACCTGTTTAAATATTGAGTATAGCTGCTTTGATGCTATAACAGCAGAGCTGAATATTTGTAAGAGAGATCCTATGACCGCCAAAGTCTAACATGGTCCTTTAAAGGGAAAGTTGGCCAATATTCTAAATTGGTAGACATATTACTTTGCTTGGTATATAATAAAACATTTTAGTTTACTGTATACTTACTGTAAGTTAGGCAGTTTAAATATATCATCTTAATTATCACTATTTTAGAGAATATTAATATTACCCCAGATTACAGTTTGAAGAAATTGAGCTTTAGAGAATTTAAGGAAATAGCTCAATCTTTCTGTATAACAAGAGACAGAAAAATAAGTTTCCCCGGTTCCAGGTCACATACTGATTTAAACCCTTCAGAAAAGGCCAGAAATTGATTTCAGAGTTCTTTATTTTCAGAATACTCTTTTTTACTGTGTCTGAGTAGAGGATATTGGGTCAAAGATAGGAAGAGGTTTAGAAGATACAATACATAATGCAAGTCGAAGTTATAAAGAACCCTAAATGTTGTCCCAAATAATTAGGGCTAAAAGTTTCCCTCAGAAAAGAAATTCCATAGACGCATTCACAATGTACCCTTTTGTCATTTCTTACCCCAAAACCCTGTGTTAACTTAAAAAGCCAATGACATGATGCTACAGAACTCACCAACTCTGCTGAAGATGTTTCACAGAAGTCACATGAAATCCATGAAAATCACAGACATATTTTGAGCTTTTTATAATGAGGTACAAGAGATTAAAAAAAAATCTGCCCCTGATAGATTATAAATGGCTTAAGGATTGCAATTGTGTATATGTTGAGTAAATACTTGTATTGAGTATATATTGTTGAGTATATATACCATTCCTTGGACAATGAATTCATCATATGTCATCAGATCTGTTCAACTAGCACATTGAAAAGTTCTATGCCTAAATCAAAGTGTCGTACCCTAGTTCAGAGAAAGTGGAAAGATAGACTGAGCCAAATTGAGGAGGCCTTGAGAAAATATCCCAACCACTCCGAGACAAACCAGAGAGCGAGAGAAGAGAAAGGTATAAAGGAAAAGATGAGAATGATGCAGTCTAGGCATGAGCTTAATTTAACTCTGGGCTCTGACACCCGAAGGCACTGGGGTAGGTGTCCTCAACTGGGGAGAGCCAGCAAAGGCAAAGGGAAGGAATCTATGAAATCGTCAAGATAGAAGAAATTGATGTGATAATACTGCTCAGGTTGAAGTCGATTTTTCTACACTTTTCGATTTGTGTTGTATTCTCATTTGTCCTGAGTATCTCCAGAGACTAATCCTTATTACGTGCTAAGAAGATAGAAGACAAATAATCAAAGTTTCCAAGTGAGTCAGATGCTTAAGAGCACCCAAACTCTTGCTGCTGTATCCTAAGAGGGCCAGGGATTTGAGAGAACCCCAGATTGCACTGGAGGAGAAAATCCCTGAAGGTCTTTGTGTCCTATAATGAAGATAAGATCTTTCTCATACAAAGCCTCTCTTTGCTGCCATTGTTGAAGAACGTGGAAGCAGGGTCTATTGCCCCTGACATTATGGTCTTTGACACATGGATTTAAGACACCAAATTAGCAGGCATTAATATTCCTGCTACATTGGGGCACCTGAGTGGCTTAGTTGGTTTAAGTGTCTGCCTTGAGCTCAGGTCATGATCCCAGGATCCTGGGGTCCTGGGATGGAGTCCCGTATCAGGCTCCCTGCTCAGCAGGGAGTCTGCTTCTCCCTCTCCCTCTCCTGTTCCCCCTGCCTCTGATCTCTCGCTCAAGCTCTCTCTCTAAAATAAATTTTTTAAAAATTCTTGCTATATGATTAGTCATCTATTCTTTCTTACGTATGTACAAGAAGTCACATTCGTAAGTCTCCAAAACAATTTCTTTAGAGCATTTAGGGAAGAATGCGTGGGGAAAGAAAATCTAGTCTGGGCAATGTGACTCTGAAGATGTTGGCTTTGGAAATTCTAGAATGTTCTATGTCGCTCCAGGAATTAGACACTGAGTACAGTGTGACTTATGCTCCTGGGTCATTAGGATATTGAGCTATTGCCATTTATTACACTATTTTTTTTATTTTAAAAAACTCTACATAAAGGAAAGGTCACGTAGCAATCAGTAGCTATAGAACCTTTAAAGACTCACCTTACTTGACTGGGCATTGGCTTCTTTATCTGGAAAGTGAAGGGATTATAGATAACCTACATATGCAATCTACTGTTTCTATGAACTGAAGGAGCCTGTTAGTAATGCAAATAGAGATCATTACAATTACAGAACCATGTAGAACTTCCATAATGTAAAATCTCTTCAGCCTTGGCCCTCAGGGGGAACTACTGGTTTGTCATTTAAAGGCAATGGCACACAGAGTATCCATATTTCAAAGCTTGGTTCCAAAGGGCTGTGGGCCAATGTTGTGCGAATGGGTGCTCCATGCACAAAAACCCCTTAAGGGATTATTTTAGAGCAATAGGAGATTTAAATAACATGTAGAAATAATATTACTTGAGGTGGAAAAGGACTGAGATGTGGGGGGAACAGAATAGCTGAGGTGGAATTAATTTAACTGTGGGCAGAATCTGCACGAGGCGTAAGAAGGGAGGGCACAGTAGGGCCGGTGACAAAGAATTAGTTCTCTCGAAAGGTGAAAGAGTTAGCCAAATGTATTTTCATGTACTCTTTCCAAGAGAAAAGGGGTGAAATCAAATCCCAACACCTAAGCATTAAATATATATTCTAGAAAATTATATTTATTCATAAAACCACCATGCTCTGTATTAGTAATTTTGAAGTCTACTTCATTCAGACAGCACTTTCTAGTTTAATAGTTAAATTTGCTTTTAAATGTTTTCCTTTTATTCTCTAAGAGTTGCTCAGGTTACGTTTCAGAAGAAGCAACCCAATTTTGCGGGTGGAGAAATCACCTAGTCATTACGAATTTCCACCCTGGTGAACCAAGAGCGAAGGCTGGGGATGTCTCATTCCAGGCTGTACGTGAGACTGCGGGTCAGGACCTGTTGAGCCAGCCAGAGAACGGGCCATTAACAGACATCCGTGAGAACTCAAAGAGGGCATCCAGCCAAATAAGAAGTATTTCTTCCCTGCCACTGATGAGACTCTTTCCAAGAGGGCATGCGCAAGGAGTTCTTTGAAACCAAAAAAGACAACACAAAATTTCTATTGGCCACGTGACCATTCTCAAATTCTGTAATTCTTCCTGAATTTCCTCTGCTTCGTTGCCAGATAAATGCTGTTTCGTACCCCAGATTACCCTCCGACCCTTGCTGCCTGTCCTCCCGGGATGCCGGCCCTAGGGGTTACTGTCACAGGAGCTACTGCCTTTGGACTCTCTCTGGGCACCGCAGAATGGAAGCTGGGGTATAAGACGAGAGATGCACGAAGACACTGACGTCAGGATCTTTAAATCCTTGTCCCTCTCCCCTCATCAAGGTTGACAGCGCTACCCAAAATGCTCTTCTTGATATCAGTCCCTCCATGTTCTGGTAGATGCTTGCTTCCCTCAGGTCTAGGGTGGTAAACAGTTCCTCTGCTCTCTCCGGACCCCAATTCCTGCACTCAGTGTGGTTTCCCCACCCCTATAACCACCCAAGCACCGCCTTTGTCAATAAACTCTCTGGAACTTTCCCAGTATGGGAGTGCCATGGTTTCCTGCTGCGGAACCTCATTTGAAATGTAGATAATAGCAACAACCCTCTCATAAGGTTGTGACGAGATTTCCATAGCCAACTATTGGTCATGCTCTATGGTCTCTAGGGAATCAGCTATGAGATGAGAGGAGACTGATGTGTTCGTGTTTTCTTCAGGGAGAGGCAATCTCAATCAGCAAAAATGAGGGGCCAGGGGGTGGGAAACGGTCCCAGAAGGATGGGACGTGACCGAGAGATGACGTGTCAACCTCACTGGCTACTTCCTGACAAGCTGCAAAGACACCTAGCCAATAGCTGGCAGGTCACCTCAGGCACAAAAAAAATCTCCTCACAAGCTGACCAGAAAAACTACATCTTCATCAATCTGACAGAGAGAAGAAGGAAGGGATGCATTTACTGAATGACCCTCTCTGGTTTTTCCCTTGGTCAAATTTGGTCTCAAAGAGTATTAACTCCCCAGGATTTCAGTTCATGCCATCAGCCATGTCTGTGGCCGCTTGGGAAGCCAAGTTTCAGGCTCTCTGGTGTGGGTTTCATCCACATCCAGAAAGAGCAAATAAAGAGTCATCACGTCATTTTAGACAATAGTTGAAACTAAATACAGATACACACACACACACACACACACACACACACACACACACAGTGAAAGAAAGAGGAGTCATCACAGCTCTGAGAAGGTACCTAAGCACTATCTGGTTCTTGGACAAGGCCATCATTATCATCATTCTCATCATGCCCCATACCTTAGACACACATCCTTGCTTTCCTGTCATATGACCTTCCTTAGATTGCCTTGTGTCACAGTCCTAACACAAGGGGTGAATCCAGAAAAGATAGCAAAGCATGCAATCGATCCCACATTTGCTATGGCTAAGTGGAAAGAGAAGGTGGGAGGAGGCCTGAGCTGGGGCATCCCAGGAGAACTCTCTCTTCTGGGGATTTTGAACTGGGACAGAGGGAGAGTGATGTGAAAAGATGATGGAAGATACCTGGAAAATGAGAGTAACTGCCTGAACTAAAACTCAGACAGAAAGCTAGGACAGTAAGACAGTGCTGTGAGGAATGGTAGAGATGCTTGTGCTCCCTCTAGGTTACCTGCAAGGTATAATCTACTGTGAGAAAGAAGAAGAGAGGTCACAAGTTTCCATATAGAGCAGCTCTGCAAACCATGCAAAGTGAAGCAAATTTTTAGTGAGAAGCAGAGACAAGAGGCCACCAGTTCCACAGGGAAATGGAGAAGATGGCCCTGGTTCCAGGTGTTCTGTGCCACCCAGATGTGTTCTGTTTTCTATGCTTGGATTTTTGTAAAACTTCATTGTCTCCCATGCAATAGTCAAGATTTTTTTTTTTTTTAGATTTTTAAAGTGAGAGACTCTAGTCAAAACAAACATAAACAAAAATAACATATTAACTCATAAGCCTAGAATGTCAGTAAAGAATGTGTCTTCAGGTAGGGTTTGATCCAGGAATTTAACAGTATCATCAGGAAATCGATCTAATTTTCTTTTTCTCCTTGGTTCTCTTCTCCCTCTTTAGACCTCATTCTCTGCTGTATTTCTGTGCAATGTGGAAGCAGAGGTAATCTTTAATAATCTTCAGCAATACTGATCACTAGAGGAACAGCTAGCTCCATCACAAAGGGAATAGGAAAGCTCTAAATGGAAAAGATGTTGAGCAGATGAAGAAGGTAACAGATACCCACTACATTCCTTTATTCTGCTTTTGGGACTCAAATAATCTCAGGGATCTATCCTTCTTGCGCCTCTGACCCACTTAGTCCTTAGAAACAAACAAACAAACAAAAAAGTGAAACACAGAGCATTTCTGAGCATCGAGTAATTTCCAAGTCCCCGTGGATTTGAGGAACATGTTAATAAACAGAAAATTGAAATACAAGGTGGTCAGTATGGTAGGAAGGCACATAGAAGATACAGAAACATTAGCCAGGACTTTAAAATTTTCTCTAATTGCTTTGTTAAACTTGCTTTCAAACATGTTGTCAATACCAACTTAAAGTGTTTTCTGGATTGCATTTTGAGAAGAATCAAAAGTAACATGGATATTCCTGTGATCAGATATGTGATAGGCATTCATTACCTGGGAAGATGGTGGATGTTGACAAAAAAGAAATATTCCGAAGGAAAGTAAGGGCAGGTGGTGGAGGTCCTCCTAGATTCTTAATAACAGGCCAGCGACCCCGAAGACCAGTCTTGCTGTCTGTTAACCAGTAGCCCCTGAACAGCCCAAAGCAGGGACTGAGGATATGTGAGAGAGTTCATGGTGTATTTCCATTACCTTGACCGCAGTCTCTCATGGCAGTAGATGTTTTTACTGGCTGTGTTCTCCCAGATCCCCTGGATGTTCCTAGAACACAGAAACAGAAACAAGTTCTTTTCTGTATAGTCTCAAGTCCTCTTCCTTCTTTGCAGCTTTTGGCTCTTTAGGTCTTCAGCTTCCAAATTCAACCTTGCCAAATGATATTTAAAGTCTTTTAAAAATTCTGTGGCATATTTTAGAATTTTAACTACCCCGTCTATCACAAATGTTTACTGGAATTTGTTTACCAAGCCTGATGCTGGGGAGCAATAACAACTCTTGCTACATATATAAGCTTAACGTAATATGGCTACTTTCATGCTAGATCGTTTTGTGGGCATTTCACAGGCACATGGTAAACATCAATAAAACCTCATTTCCTCTTGTTCTTGAGGATGATTTAACTCAGAAAGTGTGTGTGAATGTGCAAGCCTGCTCAGGTATAGCTTTAGTATGCAAGTTTAATTTTAAAATAATTGTGCTCATTTTTCAGAAAATGAAGTGTTTTTCCTATTTCTTTTGGTAAATTTGTTTGGTTTTCAGGAGAAAGAAGCACACAGAAGAAAGCAATCCCATCACCTGTTAAAATCTGGGAGAACAAGGACATCTCTTCATGCATATATATATCATGCTATATCACATTTTAATAATGAGCCCTTTTGATAATAGGATTGCTTTATGCCTTGGCCGGCAATAATTAAAGTCTATACTAGAATTTCATTTAAGCCAGTCCTTACATTTCATATCCAAATAACCCTGGAAAGGACCACTAACCATACATTCTATTTCATTCTTATCTTTATGAGAAAAATGAGGTTTAATTTCTCCCCAGACGCACCAAGGTGTATTGCAATGCCTGTGCCTCATAACGAAAGCCGCTGGGTAGGAAGGCAAAAATTGTCAGATCAACGTCAATCTACGACTCTCAAACATTCGATCTGTCCACAAAGTGTGCACTGATGGAGGCAGTTCTGACAGATAAAGAGGATTCGCTGAATATCCATTCCTGAGAAACATCCTTCATTAATATTTACATTTCTCTTGACAGCACAATTGCCGCAAGCATAGGTTGGGGTAAATATAGGCTGCATTTGGCAAATATACAGGCAGAGGCTCCTATTTGTCTAAAAATCCAAAGACACTGGGGGGTCGAATATGGACTTCACTGTGTCCATGGACCTCCTGGACATCAGACCTCAGGTGCTTTTATTCAATGCGGGGGGGTGGGGAACAATCATGACACTTAATTTAAGGCATGGGTGCATTCTCAGCCAGTTAACTTGTTATAGGGAAGGAACAAAGGCTGGTTTTAATGGCCATCCCCTCCCCCATCTTTTTTCCTCTTCTTCATTTTTTATTCTGCAGTAAGCAGTCACTAAAAATATATCTGGTCAATAAGGGGCAGATGAAAGTGAAGGGGTTGCTATAGGAACACAGGAATGGATGCAGAGAAATAACCACTCTAATTTCTACTGGGTTTTCATGTTGGATTTCCATTGTAGCTAAACTCAACTTCAAAAGGCATTCCTTAAGAAAGAGGCTACTTGCAATGCACAAGATTTTCTAGGAGAATTTTAGGGACTAACTTTAAACAGAAGAAACCATCTATCGGAGTAAAGCCACCAGCAGAAAACTGGCATTTCCTCTCTTCATTCCAATCCTCTTTTCAATGTATTTTTGACTAAAATCATTTTTACGCAGTTGAAGACCAGGGCATGCATTTTAATAGTGATGAAAGCATGAGTAATGAGGACTGCCGTCCTAAGCAGCCCATGATGCTTTCCCCCTCAACCGCCCTATCCCAGTTTGACAGGCGGCATTTATATTCCAACCCTGAGACCCTCCTCTTTCGCCATTCTGTGTAATTATCCCACTCAGAAACTATGCTCTCCTCAAGCGTTGTTTTTTCCAAAGGCGACGGCCCCTGTGCCTTGTTTCTCACCTCCTTCGGTGTAAGCCCAGAACACCTTCTGGAGGCATTTCAGACTGACGGCCAAAATCATTCACATTCGCCAGACCCATGGCTGAAAGGACAGGGTCCCTGCCACCAGGGCCACATATAAGTCTTTCAGAGGGATAGATGGACAAAGAGCTTTGTGTGTGACTCAAAGTCTTCTATCACAGGGAATGCTTAGTTCAACCAAAGTCCTGCTCATAGGGAGACATTTTTACAGGTCCAGCCCATGAGCTCGGTTCATTTTCTCACTCCCCTGTCAAAGTTGGAGACGTAGTCTACGAGCAACTTATTCTCCAAATGAGGAGGCAAAACAGTTTCTAGGCAGTGATCAAAACGTCCCACTGATCAAGATAGCTCAGGAAATGAGATCTTTCACAAAATCCCCTAAGTGGCAAGACTCTAGGCGGGCTGCCCTTCCTTCTCTAGTAAGTCAGGGGCAAAGGTCAAATGTTCACTCTTGCCCTGCTGGAAAAAAATGGTTTACGCTTGATGGGGGAGGAACGGTGGCTCATCTGATGGCCTTACTACTCCATTTGGCTTGATTCAGGAAAGTGGTTTTCACCTGCAGCATCAAAGGGAATAGAGGGTTCGAGGAAGAAAAAGAGCAAGAAGGAAGATGAACCTCCCCAAGAGGTTCAAAGAATTATTTAAATCCGTGAAATGATTTATGTCAGTGGGGGCGGGTAATTACTATCTCTGCAACTTACGAAACAATCAAGCACAAATTACATACATGGGGTCAAACACTGGAAGCTGTTAGTACTCGTTTATCCTGCCACAGCATTATTGACATAAACAGTGTCTTTGCAAGAGCTTTTAATCCTGGGAGTATTAACACGTGTCTGAGAGTGGGCAAAAAATGAGTATTAAAGCAATATCTGTGTCACACGTTCCTGACCAAATAGCCAAACAGTAAGACTCAAGACTGTGCCTGCCAATTATCCTGGACACACTCTACCAAAGCACCTTGCATATATTATAACATTGCCTACTTTTTGGGGTGACATTGTGCAGATAGTTGAATATATTTTAAAAGATTCTCCCAAGACCGAAGCGAATAATTTATCAAAAATGTTGGACCGATCAATGTTGTCCAAAAATACCAATGTTTATATTATAAACAGTTCTTCCTCAAACCCCACAAGAAAACCCATTATCCTAGGAAATGAAACATAACATTCCACAAAATATTTCTCCTGTTTTTAAGATGCTGGGTTTTTTGGTTTGTTTGTTTAATTTTTTATTTTTTTATTAGCATATAATGTACTAGTAGCCCCAGGGGTACAGCTCTGTGAATTGCCAGGTTTACACACTTCATAGCACAAACCTTCCCCAATGTTCTTAACCCAACCACCCTCTCCCTACTCCTCTCCCCTGGCAACCCTCAGTATGTTTTGTGAGATTAAGAGTCTCTTATGGTTTGCCTCCCTCCCAATGCCATCTTGTATCATTTATTCTTTTCCTACGTCCCAAACCCCCCACGTTGCCTCTCAACTTCCTCATATCAGGGAGGTCATATGATAGTTGTCTTTCTCTGATTGACTTACTTCGCTAAGCGTAATACCCTCTAGTTCCATCCACATCATCGCAAATGGCAGGATTTCATTTCTTTTGATGGCTGCATAGTATTCCATTGTGTGTGTGTGTGTGTGTGTGTGGGTGTGTGTGTATACATACATATACACACACCACGTCTTCTTTATCCATTCTAAGATGCTATTTTAAGCCAAGTCATCTTTTCTTCTCAAATTGCTGTCAAGGACAGCTGGGATAGAGGGTTATATTGGAGTCTTCTAAGACAAATAAGACGAGTTTATAGAAGATGCCTTTCATCTCCAGATTTGTTAGCTGGAGGGCAATGCCAAATGTTGAGCCTAAAAGATGAATTTAAGTTACCCTACAAAATAAAGGTTGTGGAGTGAACTGATCCCATTAGATACCAAGCTTTCCAATACAACCCATCTTGTCTTTTTAACTATGCTCCATCCATCTAATCACAAAAGAAACACATTTCCTGTTTGCTTTCAGAGACATATTAGAATTTTTAACCTCTATCACCACTGCCCACCCAGGAAAAAAACTAATTTTGGAATTACTGAATTGGCTTATGTATGTATACGATTATTATTATAGTAAATAATCATTCCACTCCACCCACCATCGTTTTTCTGTGGGATGTATAGTCAATGGGGCTCCCATTGAGGTCAAAAAATATGCTCAGTTCCTTGGGCACTGATCTACATTTACTGCTACCCCTGGCCAAGGAAAGATGACTGTGTCTGGGATTCATGTACTCTTTGAACAACTACCTGTTCTCTCGCCTGCCTGTACTCAGAACTAAGGCAGAAGCCTGAGAGTCCATGAGACACCAATTTCCCAATCACATATCTACTTCATTACATGGGTACTGGTGTCTCTGGCTAAGATCAACAATTGGGATTCATGTTTGAATGACATTGGCTTACGCATCCCAGTCCCTGGCTGCTCGGAGCCACTACAGGCCCCACAGAGGAGTAAGGCCTTCACACTGAGAACCTACAACACAAGGCTCAGAGAAGGTCTGCATCCTGATGCCAGTAGGCTCCCGAAAAAGAAACAAGATGGAAGAGAGTAAGATCAACCTCCCTCTCTCCATCCAATTTCCAGCTGGACAAGTCATTTCTGTAGAGAGGGGAGTCAGTGGCTCAAAAGGCCAACTACAATACTCTCCCTGGGCCCCATCTAGAAGGAGGCATGGAGACAAGGAAAAAGGGACCCCCTCCACCTCAATACATGCCTTTCCTCTCCTAGCAGGGTACAGAAAAAAAGTGTTCTAAATGAAAACTCACCAGTCTGAAATAATTAATTTGCCTTTGTAAGTTTTAAATTTAATACAAAGAAGTGATTTATATATTAGAGTAATTTAGCTCATTAATTTCTGATATTAAGCCTATTTTCACTAGCATGGATCCTTTGCTATTAGCCTTACCTGTATTGTAATAGGAAAATGGGTATAGATTTTAAATTTTTCACTATTTCAACAATTATTTTCTCTCAGCTTAAAACCAACACACACACACACACACACACACAGTTGGGTTGCTCCGTCTACTGTGTATTTATTACTGTTTCTAAAAAGAAACTTCCCAGATATCTCACACCAATACAGTATAACAAACTGTGCTTTGTTTACATGGAGTATATCTTGTCCCTAACTTATCCACCATCCATTAGCTCCTTTTGTACAAAAGATATGCGTTCTTTTTTAAGTTGTACCAGTATTTTTGAGCCCAATATTTTATTTGATAAAAATGAAAGTTTAGGTGAATTATATTTCATGTGCTTTGTAGAATCAATATACTTAGAACCCTCAAATATCCCTTTCATCTTTGACTTCCAAATGTTTGAGATTAGCTAAAAACTGCAATATAAAGAAAACATGACATCAAGAAGGATGAGTTTCAACTTTTCTCACATCAACACAGAAGAACAAGACTATAGCAGATCTGCCCTGTCATACTCCCTCAGACATGCTACGTCGGAAGTACCTTACGTCAGTCACATGAGTGATTAAGTTGAGCAGAACAAGCAATTCACTCTTTCCTTGTATCATGTGCAGTTGGAAAAAAATCATCAGACACTTCATGCCAGCTGCTAGGGCCACAAGATGAACAATCCAGGTACTTAAATGCATGGATGCGTCAGCAAAGAAGTTCTCCTTGTACAGCTATCTCCAAATCTTTCTCAGGAGAGATGGGCAGACTGTGGTAGTTCTTCATTAAATATACACATGGAGGTTTCTGAGAGAAAGAAGATCTTGTGGAGCATCATGGAAGATTATTCTGGAACAAGTAGCATGTCAGGTCTATCTTGAAGAAAGCGTAAGGTTCAGATCCACAGGGGGGAGTGGGGGAGGAATCCAGATGAGAGCATAGAGGAGCATTCTGGAAGCCCAAGAATGAGACAGAGAGGAACCTGGTGCCTCAGCCTGGCTTCCCCGGAAGTTGAAGCCTCAGACTAAGAGCCCAAATGGTGTTATTTTAAGAGGAAATGCAACCCTAGGCAACAGGGGTAAAGGCTTAAGAGGAATGAAGCTGGGGAGGGGGAAGAGCCAGTATGAGGATGAATTTTTGTAACCAGTGTTGACAAATAAAACCAATCGCTCCATCCTTGGGAACACTTATCCCGAAGCCCAGCTTCATTTCATGACCAAATGACAATGGATGAAGCAAGGTGGGGAAAGGGGGAAACTTTTCACAGTGGTGACCAACTTCAATTGGTCAAGAGCCCTCTAGGAGTGATATTAACTCCTCCCTACCTGCTAGTTGGACTTGTCTGAGTGCAGACACCCAACAGGCTTTTAGGGAAGCAGCAACAGTAGAGCCCCAGGGCAATTATCTTCAATATTAAATTAAGTTTTGGGAAGCTTGCTCTAATGAAATGAGCAAGCAGATGGCAGGTGAGGTTATGAAAAGGGGACTAGAAACAGCAATGTATGTTGTCATGCTATTGTAGTGGATTTAGCAGGGAGGTCACGTGGACAAGGACTGTGGCTGTAATGATAGGACTGGCAAAGCACTGGGCCAGGAGTCAGGGGACCTGGATTCTGGTCCATATGCCACTCATGATTCACTTTCTGAGCTCCGACATGTGAAATTACTACTCTGGGTCTCCATTTTCCAGCCTCTATTACCTCATCAAGTTAAGAGACAAAAGACATTGTATTGGAAATCCTCTTGTAAAATGTGAGAGGTCATTAAAATCATCAGAACATATGAACAAGGAGAATTGCACTGTATTTTACTGTTTGCTTCACCTACATTTACAGACATCAAAGGTCAAAGACCAGGAAGAACACTGGGATCCATGCTCTCAGCTTTACGTAAATACAGTCTGCATACTGAAATAAAATCAGTATGGCTGAGGCAATTAACCACATGATTAGAAATTGTGACAATTAAAACAACCCACAATGGAAAAACAAATGTCTGTGTAGAAAGAACAATACTGTTCTCACTGGATTGTTTACAATAAATAAATTTTCTAAATTCTAAGCTCTCAGTCATAACTTACTTTGTAAGTACAAAACATCTTGCTTTATAACTGGAGATATTTAGTAACTATTGCTTTGTCTACACAAGCAAAACTAATTTTTTTAAATAAGGTAATTATTTAGATGATAAAATCCTTAAAATCCCATTTGATTCATTCATCTTTATTTTAGTAAAAAAAAAAAAAAATGCCCTTTACCTAGATTATCAAGATAATTACTTCAATGTGTACTTCATAAGGAAACAGAGATCTTTTATTTTCCTCCATTAGCTACCTCAAATCACTAGGACCATTCTGTCCTAGCTCTGTCATTAAAATGTCCCTACTACCCACTCCAACTGTTCCAACCTGCAGCCTACCTTACCCCTAGGCACTGGAACCGGCACAGACTGTGAATGGAATTTCAAGTAACCAGTAACACCAGTAACATTTTCTCTGGTTTTAGCATCTATGGATAGAGGATTCACTGTTAAAAAAAAAAAAAAAATAGGGCACAAAGTGCTGGTGGGTGGGGGATTATAACAATGGACACATTTTGAGTTATTGCTGTTCTGTGAGTCAAGGGACTTCTGTTCTTCTTCTAGTTCCAATGACTGGCTGTGACCTTTAGCAAGTAACAAAGCTTATGTGAGCCCCAGTTTCAGCAAGTGTTAATAAATACATGAGACTGAATGTTCTTGAAGGTATTTTCTAGTTCTGATATTCAAAGTTTATGGAAGCAGCAAAATGAAATGGTTTTCCCAAGAATACGACCTGTTACAATTCAGGTTTAACTGGTCCAGCTAGGTTTTATCACATCATAGGAAGAGCAGCCACCACCACTAAAGTCATTCATGCTAAACTGGACAAAACTCACTTAAGTTGATTGCTTCATTCATCAATGCCTGAGTCTGGTCCTCTCAATTGTTGGGACATTTGTGATGAAAACAGAGCAACTGATATTATAAAGGTCAATTATGACAAGTACACGCCCCATCCTCCTTTTCCTGTGCAAAATAATCCCTGATACATTCAGGAATGCACAGCCTTGGCCTCTTTCCTTGAACTATTTCTACTTCCTGAAAATCATTCTTCACCTTCTGGTACTGGGCAGTCAAAGACAATCACAGGATTCACTCATTCAGCTGAGCCGCCATGTCAAGTGCTTACCAAAGTCTATTCTTCCACCAGAGTTCTCCATACTCTTTTTTCTAGCCCACCCCCCTTCTTACCCCATTAACCTTCTCCAGGTTCTTTGGTTCTCTCAGTGGCGGGAGCCTCTCGATTTCATCTGGAGTGAATACTTATCTCTAAATCAACAAGCTAAACCCCCAACAATGTATTTTGCCTTGCTTCAGAAATACAGGGCAACTCATGAAGAAACGCATTGGGTAGAAAAATGAAATATATTCTCCATTTGGAAGAGGGTTGAGGCAATGAAAAACTAAGGGTAATAATGTGAAGATTCCAGGAGGTAAGTTAACATTTATGCCATAAAGTCCTGTGCACACAGTAAAGGGAGATCTCTAATTTGTTACTCCCCTTAGATCTGTCAGCAAGAAGGAAAAGATGACTACTTATGTAATTTACTGTGTTCATAAGAGAAAGATATACCAGTTGCTCTGAAGAAGCAGAGAGAAATACCTCTTCCAGACTCTTATACGAAGGATTCTCTGTCATGTGCTGAACCAGCAACTTAATCCTTCTGGTAAGTAAGTTATAGAGCTTCGTAGCTTTGTTTCTGATGATATCCTTCGATATAAGCTGATGACAAGCCAAAGGGGCAGTGTAAGAAAATCAATATACAGGATGTAGATAAAGATGTAATTGGATTGAATCCAATGAGACATTTTCCATTATTGAGAATATTCTGTGTCTCAACCAAATGTTTGGTAGCCATTGTGTAGCAATGCAGTTAAGGTAATCTGTGCCAATGTCTCCCCAAACTGCCGGGCGACAGTTAAGGGACCAGCCAAATGCTTGATCATCCTGCCAAGCCAGGGATAGAACTGCCATTCTTTTATGAAAATGGAACTGATTAACAAGAGCAAGTGCCCACACAGAACCCCAAGCCACACATTCCCTGAGCTGATTGAGGGTCACCCACAAGGCAAAGGGCCTCTTTATGAAGAGCAGTGACCACAACCCAGGGGCGCCAGGACAGGTGGGAGCCCCAGATGTGACGCCACCCAATGTAACTGTTAGTCCAGTCTGTGAAAATTCTACAGCAACTAAAACCAAACAATCTACCTTGCCCATTAAATAATAAATCAAATATCAAGAAAGTACCCACGTGAAGTCTAGAGCTTTCTGGGCTATAATTTCCTCACATAGCCTGGAAAGACAAAACTGTTGCAAGCTGGTTCATAGGCATCAAGTGGATTAGATGACCTGTTAGAGTGCAGCATTATTATTTACATACCAGTTAGAAACCGGGGGTCTGTTGAAACAAACCTGACAGTTTAGTGTTGGAAGGATTGCTCTGTGATCCCTTTTACTATGGAGCCCATTTCCGGTCTGGTATTACAACCTTGCCATCTTCCCCTATGAAAATGCTTGGCTTCCAATATTTTAGAGAATGTGTAGTGTGTGTGGGATGGGGTGGTGGGGCATCATCTTTTTTTAATTTAATTTAACAAGTATCCACTTGCCTATTCTGGCATCTGGAAAAACCCTAAGCTGCTTCATTCCCTTTCACCTTTATATTCTCCCACTCCTACAAAAGTTCAGCATTTAATCAACTGTCAACAAATACTGACTGAATCATATATTTGGGTCCAAATAAGACAGTCATAATTGACCCCACTGAAAATAATCACGATACATCAGAGTCTGCCTTGCTTGATGAATGGTACAAGTTTTAGAAAATCCCTTGATAAAAATGCATATTCTTTGATTCACCCTTAAGAACTGGGATTGGTTCAGTTTGGGGAGGGACTCCAATGTCTGACTTTTAACAAGCATCCCACCTCATTTGAATGTAAGCGATTCAGGAATTCAGGTTTGAAAAACATTGCAGTAGATGCTAACCAAGGTTCTCAAGGAAAATTACCAGCCCAAGGTCTGAGCCCCTATCTAGTTTGTATTCATGATCAAATGATTATAGAGGTCAGTAAGAGCTGTGAACAATCACACAAATACTAAGAACAACACAAGATGGTCAAGTATAAAAGAGAAGTCCATAAGGGACTATGTGTGTCAAAAATTTATGCTTCTTTTGTAAACCCTTGCCTGAAAAACTCAAGTCTGTATTTTATCAAGCCAAGTGTTTTAGAAAGAAGCTAGTAAGTCTATGCTTTCGGACAAATAAAAGGCACAGCCATTTAAAAAGGAAGCTTAGCTACATCCAGGATTTATAAGCAAATATTATGAAAACCCAGCAAAAAGGCTGCCTGGGATCCACAAATTTCAGGGCATTAGCAGACCTTTCAGCCAAATTTAAATGTCTCACGTAGATTTATTATTCCCAAGATTTTATTGTGTTTTGTTTTGCTTCTTAATTTAATTCTCAAATAGCCTCTGGGGTTAACTAATGGTTCTAATATAAACACCGTCAGGGCAGAAACTGGAATGCCTTTAAACTTTAGGGGCCAGATACAAAGATCTGGCAATGCTATTAGCTATAGGTGGTTATTTATGAGACAGGAATGGGCGTCTCTGGAAAGGCAGCTCTGACGCTGTGAGTTTTCAGGTGGGGCAATTATAGGAAGGTGAACTTCTTGCCTGGTGATATCATTTATTCATTCAAATATCATTAAGCATCTATTAAATGTTAATTTAATAGATGCTTAATGATATTTTCAATTTTCAATGTTTATTTTCAAACAAATTCTGACAGGGACTTAGCTAAGGTAAATTAACTCAACTCTCTACTATCAAAAGCTCACATTCTGTGACTCAGTTGGAGTAACAGTAACAGAGGCACACATAAGACATCACGAGAAAGGCCAAAAACTCAAGGCATCTCTGGAAGAGATGATGCCTTAAATAAGACTTTTTTTTTTTCCCCCAGAACAAGAGTGCAGAAGCATGGGAGCGGGGGCAGCAGGGGCAAAGAGAGAGGGAGAGAAAAAAGCTCAAGCAGATACCAAGATGAGCGTGGAGCCTGATGCAGGGCTCAGTCTTACAACCACGAGATCATGACGTGAGCCAAACCGAGTCAGTGGATCAACCCACTGAGCCACCCAGGTGCCCGCCACCTTAAAGGGAGAATAAGAGTTTAGACAGGGGGAGAGGGAGAGACAATCTAAGGACTTCAGACAGGGAGCAGATGAATTCAGTGAGGGACAGCAGGAAAAGTGGTGGGACCACATCACCATTATGTGATGGGAACATAACGTGAGAGTAAATGAGTGGTAAGGCTTGAAAGTCATGAAGGGGTCAGATCATGGAGTGTTTTTCTTTATAAACCTTAGAAGTGTTCGAGCCAGCCAATGGAATTCTCAAAAGAACAGGGAGGGCGTCATTGCAAAGACAATATACTGGGAAGCAAGCCTATTTTAATCAGGAAAGAATGAGTTATGAGTATTCTTTTCATTTAAGGAATGTTGGCCCTTAAAGAGGGAGATAATTAAGCCCAAAGGTTTTCTTGCTCAATGTCTGATTACATCAGAAAAACATTGATCCTTAGTGGAATACCACAGATTCATAAAGTGTGGTGGTCGCTCTTGGTACTTCTCATTCTAGTCCCTTCTCCAAAGAAAAGTGAATATGAAGCTACAACAAATGGTGGTCAGTCATCTTTTTCCTAAGACTTCCTGGATCAGAAGGGGAAAAAATCAGTCACCTATGATTAGAGGAACTTCATTTTAAGGATGAATGGATCAAGCTTAGAAAAAAAGACATCAGTCTTCAGAGTCACTGGAAGAACTAGTTTGCATTGTTCCAGTAGCAATGATAAGATCACAAGACTTTCCAGCCTCTTTCATTCCTGTGTCTTGAAGATTACATACTTAGATAGCATCCTGTGCTATCACTCCCGTAATTTTCCTGCTTTTTTTTTCAACATTTCTCATCAAATCAGAACAACTAAAAACATCTTAAATTGAAGAATATCTTTCTGTAAAACCATTCATTTTTAAAGCAAATTAGGTGGTGACAACTCACAATTAGAGAAGCAATAGGTGTACATTAAAGAACATTTGTCCTCCAGATTTATGTTTCACTCATGAATGACCTCATCATAGAAAGAAAGTAGCATAATTTATATCAATAATTTGCTTCTGCGATGTGTGAAGAAAATAATACCCTATGATCAATTAAAGATGCTTTTAGGACTGCATTTTATCTGCTGATTTTCTCCTATTTACATGTAGAAATGCCAAGTCACAGGAACAGAATTATGAAGATGGTCCATTTGGGGCCATTTGGGGCTAGAGCCCTCCTTGTCTATAGTCCAAGAGGAATGGTACTGATTAAGTGGAAATGCCATGTTGGGTTTGACTTTTTCATCACAACAATTAGAAGTGGCGAGCCCACTTCTAATTCTCTAATTTCCTAGGGTAGAGCTCACCTAAGCGGAGTTGCAACTTTTGCATAAACTGGCCAATCCCTTGGCCAAACAGATTCATTTGATTTGCCTTTTCTTTTTTTTTTTTTAATATTTTATTTATTTATTTGACAGAGAGAGAGATCAGAAGTAGGCAGAGAAACAGGCAGAGAGAGGGGAGGAAGCAGGATCTCTGCTGAGCAGAGAGCCCAATGCCAGGCTTGATCCTAGGACCCTGAGACCATGACCTGAGCTGAAGACAGAGGCCTTAACCCACTGAGACACCCAGGCACCCTGATTTGCCTTTTCAAGTGACCTTTTGAGTTGTAATCATTCACCTTCTCTTCATGCTTTATTTCTTCTTACTTTACTGGAGAGTATTTTAGAATGTTTGTCATGAAAAGAGCTACATAAATATTAATGTATTGATAGTGTTATGGCTTTTCAAACCTATATTTCATTTCATGGGTTTTAAGAGCTACAACATTTACTGACTGCACAGAAAATATAGGTATAATGGACTTACTGAAATGCCCCAAATATGATAAAATAGATGAATTATTAATCCCATGAAAGCCACGATGATCCCGTTTAAATGTCAAATTTTCTGAACCAATCTAGGATTTATTTATTTATTTATTTATACCAACAGAGATAAAATTTGGGATGTCAGAAAAATATAATGAGCACTCTAATTTCAGAAGTTCCAAGTTAATTTGGAGACACATAAAGCAAACAAAAAGCATAAAGTAGGACCTATGTAAAGTGACAAAAATACTCTAACTTAAGGCTACATGGTATGTGTCAGTTCCTCTGGCTGGGCTTTCTGACTCCAAACCCTACAGGGGGCCACGAGGTCACAAGTCAACAGACCGACAGTTGCCTTCTACGCTTTAAGGCATCTCTGGAACACATTAGATAAAAAATAAAATCACCATTAGAGGGGCATTTGGGATGGCCTCAAAGAGATGAAAAGAGCTCACCTGCTGATCCTCTTCATCCATTATAACATAGAGAGAAATTTAAGGAACGGGAGCTTTTATACCACAAGTACTCTATTTCAATACAGAATTTTCTATATTTAAAAATATCAATCTGTATAAAACTGACAATTCACTCAGTGCTTTATTACCATGTAGCTAGTGAGAAGACAAAATCCATAGGACAGACAAGAGATAACCTGGCAATTCCCTCCTCCAGAAGTGTTTGCCAAATAATGACATAGGAAGTGCATTGTACTTCACACTCCAAGGAACACAAAGCAAGAATACAGGGTTTCTAGTCTAAGTGTTAGGGAGCCAGAGCAAGTATGAAAATATGCACGTAGAGAACTGGTAAAGCTTAATACTTGGCCAGGTTGCAGTATATAAACTGCAAGAGCAGCTCTAATGGCCCCTGATTATCACAGTTGGTTAGCACTAATCTATAGAAGTATGAACCTGGGACGCCTAGGTGGCTCAGTCGGTGAAGCGTCTGCCTTTGGTTCAGGTCATGATCTCAGAGTCCTGGGATCGACTCCCACATCAGGCTCCCTGCTCAGTGAGGGGTCTGCTACTCCCTCTCCCCCTCCACACTGTTCATGCTCTCTCTCTCTTCCACACGAGCTTGCGCTCTCAAATAAATAAATACAATCTTACAAAGAAGAAAAAAAGTATGAACTTAATGTGCACCTGAGACTCGTTTCAGGGACCTAGAATCTGACCACCCACAGCACGGACCACTGTCAGTGCTTGGTTGCTGTGGCCAAGAGGAAAGAGGCCCTTGATTTTGACAAGAGCTTGCATTACACAAAAGCAAGGAGAGTGGAGAGTAAGCAAGGAGTGGAAAATCCAGCAGCTGGGGGCAGCAAGGTCAGAGGGGCTGTGCCGAGCTCCATGACATCCCTGTTCTCTGCCAGCAGCAGAGCTGCCACCAAAAAGATCATGGGATATAATTTCGCTCTGGTTTTCACCACCAGTCCTCTGCTAGTTTTCCATTTGATTGATTATATAAATCCATTTTCAATGAACAGAATCATGATCGGGAGCACTTGTTTCACGTAGGAGCCCTCAATGACAGAGCTAGCCAGCTCAGATTCATGACAGAGAATGTTTTAGGGATACATATGGAACTGGGGGACAAAAACTTATGAGATGAGGGGAGCCTGGGTGGCTCAGTGGGTTAAAGCCTCTGCCTTTAGCTCAGGTCATGATCCCAGGGTCCTGGGATTGAGCCCCGCATCGGGCTCTCTGCTCAGCAGGGAGCCTGCTTCCCCCTCCCCCCTGCCTGCCTCTCTGCCTACTTGTGATCTCTCTCTCTCTCTCTCTATCAAATAAATAAATAAAATCTTTTTAAAAAAAGTATTTAAAAAAACTTATGAGATGACATAACTGTCTACCTAGCCGTCTTAGGCTTCAACTGAAAAAATGTTGGAAAAAACAGAAGTCATTAAAATATAATCATATTCATATATAAAGATCAACCACATGAGTGTGAATAGAAAACAATACCTCATTTACAAAGGCACCTGGGTGGCTTATCTGGTTAAGGCTCTGACTCTCCGTTTTGGCTCAGAATCAGGAAATGGAGCCCTGCATTGGGCTCTGCACTCAGTGCAGTCTGTTTGAGATTTTCTCCCTCTCCCTCTGCTTTTCTGCCTTTCTCTCTCTCTCTCAGATGAATGAATGAATGAATGAATAAATGAATGAATAAATGAATGAATAATATCTTTAAAAATATATAGATACTAAATGACATAAAGTTATATTTAAAAAATGGAGACATAGGGGCCTCTGGGTGGCTCAGTGTGTTAAGCCTCTGCCTTCGGCTCAGGTCATGATCTCAGGGTCCTGTGATTGAGCCCCGCCCCGCATCAGTCTCTCTGCTCAGCGGGGAGTCTGCTTCCCCCTCCCTCTCTCTGCCTGCCTCTCTGCCTACTTGTGCTCTCTCTCTGTCTATCAAATAAATAAATAAAAATCTTTTTTAAAAAATGGAGACATAATGTGTTCTCAGCTAGGAATATTGTAAAAACTGTAACTCACTCCAAACTAATATGTAAATGAGATGTGATGATAATTAAATAACACAGGGCAAAATGTTATCAAGCTCCCAG